>NC_091962.1:1390963-1540963 GCF_031021105.1 Erythrolamprus reginae | reverse complement strand
TGTGTAAGACGCACCTTAGTTTGGGGGGAGGAAAATGGGGGGGGGGGGGAATTACATACCAGGTAGTTCATCTGGCCATCATCCTTAGTCTGGTCAACTTCAGCACATTATTTTATCCCCCGGTTAAGGCAGGAAAAAAAATATTTGGCAGGAGTAGCAATGAAAACAAGCCTGCCAAGACTTAGGGCTGGAAAAATACTTCTTTAAGAGAGTAGCAATGAAAAAATCAAGGAGAGAAGATCATTAGCACCTCCTTTTTCGAAGGGAGTAGCAATGAAAACAACCCACCTCTGCCGTCAGGCATGGGGGAACTGAGATATTCTTTCCCCCTAGGCCTTTACAATTTATGCATGGTATGTTTGTTTGTTTGTTTGTAGGGATGTTTGGTTTTACAATAAGGGTTTTTTAGTTGTTTTAGTATTGGATTTATATGATGTTTTTTATTACTGTTGTTAGCCGCCCCGAGTCTACGGAGAGGGGCGGCATACAAATTCAATCAATCAATCAATCAATCCTGCAAGCTGGAAAGATAGTTAGCACCTCATTAGGGCTGGGGGTGGGTGGGGGAAAGCTTCCATAAAGCTACGTTCGGAGCATAAGATGCACCCAGATTTTCAGCCCCTTTTAAAAGGAGGGGGGCAGTGTCTCTTATACTCCAAAAATAGGGAATGTCACCTGTGCTGCAAAATAAGTGCTATCTCATTCATTATGATTATTATTGTTATTATTAATGTTATTATTATTATTATTATTATTATTATTTATTAGATTTGTATGCCGCCCCTCTCCGCAGACTCGGGGTGGCTCACAACAGTGATAAAACAATATACAATAACAAATCTAATATTAAAAGTCTAAAATAACAATTTAACATTAAAAGCCTAAAAACCCCATTATTTAAAAAGCATACACACAAACATACCATACATAAAACTACATAGGCAAGGAGAGATGTCTCAGTTCCCCCATGCCTGACGGCAGAGATGGGTTTTAAGGAGTTTACGAAAGGCGAGGAGGGTGGGGGCAATCATAGAAAGTCTTATTTTGAGATCTCTATCTTATTTATTTATTTATTTATTTATGTGTTGTGTTGTGTTGTATTTATATGCAGCTCAATCCAAAACGGACTCAGAGCGGCTAACAACAATCATAAATACAACAGTAGTAAAAAAGCAATAAAAATACAACAATAAAATCAGCAATGCATACTATTATCTTCATTACAAGAGCCCTTTTTGTTGTTATTGTTGTTGTTGTTGTTATTATTATTATTATTATTATTATTATTATTTATTAGATTTGTATGCCGCCCCTCTCTGCAGACTTGGGGCAGCTCACGTGACAATCAGTTGACTTACAAACTGAACTTCTGTCGCTTATTACAGGAGCCGTGTCCGATTGTACCACCTTCACGCAAGGCCTGTTAAGCATATCGCTGCGGTCATTAAATTTATTTATTTATTTATTTATTTAATTGGACTCGGGGCGGCTCACAGCATATATAAAAACAGAACAATAATGTAATCCAATTAATACTACAATTTAAAAACAATTAAAAGGAAAAAAACACAAACAATTAACTTATTAACCAAAACATTCAGCAGTCATACTTAAGGCATTCAGTGGTCAGGGGAAGATCTAAAAGTCCCAAGCCTGGCGGCAAACATGAGTTTTTAAGCTCTTTCGGAAGGCAAGGAGGGAGGGGGCAGTGTGAATCTCTGAGGGGAGTTGATTCCAGAGGGCCGGGGCTCCCACAGAGAAGGCTCTACCCCTATGAATCTTGCAGTCATTAAGCGAGCCTGGCTTTCCCTGTTGACTTTCCTTGTCGGGATCCCACAGACGGCGATCCTTTGATACACACTACCCCCACCCCCGGAACAGTGCTTTTATAATTTTATAAAATTTTATAATTATTTTATAGTCTAAGGAGAAGGGCGGCATAAAAATGGAATAAATAAATAAATAATTCTCTGTTCTCTATGACCTAATCCAGCTAATACAGATGCGCAGTTCTATAAGATGCTGTAATTCATAAACATGCCAACATATCATAGATAACGCTGCAGGTATAATGATAGGAGTTTACAGGAACTCTGAGAAAGCCAGGCAAAGGAATGCATCTAAGGGTACCAGCTAGGACTCTCATTACATCATGAGAACATTAACTTTCCCCGAACTCTTCCCAGGCCTACCCAGAAATCCATAATTGCAAAGCCTGAGCAAAGCTTATGCTAACAGCTAATGTGAACTAAGCACCCATGTGCGGTTTCTGGCATATCTGGGCATGCCCATCCATATGACCTTAGACCTATACAAGGAATACTACACCCAAACGGAACAGAGCATCACCTGTGTCTCCTGATCCGATTCCCTCTCCCAACTCCAGGGGTCCATGCGCTACTGCGCAAGCTGCAGTTCCTGTTTGAGCTTCCGGCCCGTCTGACCAAATGCGTGGAGCTGGCGGCCTACGGGCAGGCAGTCCGGTACTACAGCAAAGCCCGCTGCATCCTCCACCAGTACCAACACATGCCCTCCTTCCGAGGCATCCAGGACGACTGTCAGAAGATCATGGCTGACCTGGCACAGAAGCTGCGGGAGAAATTTAGGTAAGCATCCAGGGCAGGAGTCTCCAATCTTGGCAACCTTTAAAACTCTTATTTTTTAATAACACCTTTTTTTAAATTATTTTTTCCAACAAACGTTGCATCCTCAATCCATCAGTGTGTCATCTAGGTCCAGAATTTTTGAGTCAACGTTTTTACATATACAGTGGTACCTCATGATACGAACCCCTCGTCTTACGAACATTTCGTGATACGAACATTTCGTGATACGAACATTTCGTGATACGAACCCGGGGTTCATGATTTGTTTGCCTTGTCTTAAGAACCATTTTCACCTTACAAACCCGAGCCGGGGGCGTGGGCTCTCCTACTGCGCATGCGCTCTACCTTGGGCTCTCTTACTGCAGCAGGGATTTCCCTGCCTTGTGACTGTCATTTCCGGAATTTCCTCCCTGCCTTCCTCCTCCTCCTCCTCCTGTATTCCGCCTCCCTCCCAGCCTTCGGGCAGCATTCGCCTTCCTCCGCCGCCATCGGCACCCAGCTCCTCCTTGTCTTCTCACTTCTTTACAAGTTGACAGTCGGGCGGCAGCGCAGAGGCTGGGGGCGGCGAGGGTGTGTGGAAGAGGTACACGGGAGAACTGGGGGGAACCGCAGCCACCGCTACGTGGAAGGGACCCGGCTGGGAAGCTCCCGAAGGTGGTCTTTGCGTCGTCCCAGGAAAGCAAGCAGCAGGCATGGGCTGGGGTCTTTCCCCTAGGGGCAAAGGTGGTGGTCGCGGGGTGGTTTTGCTGCAGGCGGGTGTCTAGGCACCGCAGCTCCCCCCAGTTCTCCCGCGGACCTCTTCCACACACCCCGACTCCCCCAGCTTCTGATCTTTTCTTTCGGCTTCTGGATGGATGGGAGGAGCTAAGCGGCCAGAGGAATTAATGTAAAACGCCGCTGGGCTGGCAACGTCTCCGTGCTGCTTAGCTCCTCCTGTCCAGCTCGAAGCCGAAAGAAACGCGTGGAGGCTGGTAAACAAAAGGCAGAACTTTCGGCTTCTGGGTGGATGGGAGCGGCGTTTTACATTGATTCCTCCGGCCGCTACCTGTACAAATTGCACACTTCCAGGGGAAAGAGAAGAGCAAATTTTGGCATGGGTGCCAGAAAAAAGGAATATTTATGCATATGATCTGGGAGTGTGCAGAAATACAGAAATTCTGGAAGGTAGTCCAGAATGAAATTAATAAAATGTTAAACATTAATTGGATCATTATAAAAGAAACAGCAATTTTAATTAAATATAGGGAATTGGGAGAATTTAAGGAAATTAAAACTGCAGCATTGGAAAGTGCTCAAGCGGTGAAAGTTTTAGGATGGAAAGATTCTACAAAATGGACAGTACAAAATTGGTATTGGTATATGGTGGATCACATATATTTTGAAATTATGGAAATAAGATTAAATAATTTTGATGAGAATAAATTAGAGAAGCTGATGGTGCGATGGAACAAGGTAAAAGATTATATGTTAAGTAAAATCTGTGATGTAAATACGAAAAATAAACTACAATCACTCTTTTAGTAAAATTTGCTCAAGATAGAGCCAAGGATTAATAGATAGATAAACAAGTGAAACCTCTTTGAATCCTCCCGTAGGGGTGGTGGGGGTGATGGGGTGTGTGTGTTGTTTGGTGATGGGCACAAGCACTGTGCACTGTTATATGTTTGTTTTTTGTAAACCTATAAAAAATCAATTAAAAATATTAAAAAAAAAAAAAAAAGATTCCTCCGGCCGCTTAGCTCCTCCCATCCACCCAGAAGCCGAAAGTTCTGTCTTTTGTTTACCAGCCTCCCGAAGATGTGGGCTGGGGTCTTTCCGGGAGAGCAAGCAGCCCGAAGCCGAAAGAAACGTGTTTCTTTTTTTTTTTCCTTAGCCAAGGGCATTTTTGGGGAGGCATGCAAGAACTTCTTCTCTAAGAGAATAAACAATGAGCCTTTTATGAAAATCCTTGAATACACTCTCCAAGTTTTAAGAATGATACAAATACAGATGGAGAACAGTCACATCATTCATAAAAGAAGGACTACGGGGAGACATGATAGCAGCGTTCCGATATCTCAGAAGTCAATAGTTTGACTTCTTTGCCACAAAGAAGTCAAACTATTCTCCAAAGCACCTGAAGGTAGAACAAGAAGCAATGGGTGGAAACTAAACAAGAAGAGAAGCAACTTAGAACTAAGGAGAAATTTGCCGACAGTGAGAACAATTAATCTGTGGAACAGCTTGCTTCCAGAAGTTGTGAATGCCTCAAAACACTGGAAGTTTTTAAGCAGATGTTGGATAAACATCGGTCTGAAGTAGTGTAGGGTTTCCTGCCTAAGCAGGGGGTTGGACTAGAAGACCTCCAAGGTCCCTTCCAACTTTGTTGTTGTTGTTGTTGTTATTGATTGGTCAAAGTTACCACGGCCTCGGAAAAAAGCAACTTTCAGCCTGACCTGACCTTTGAAAAGTGTTCGGGAACTTCAGATCGTGCAGAACGCAGCCACGAGAGCCATCGTGGGGCTTCCAAGATTCGCCCACGTTTCTTCAACACTCCATGGCTTGCATTGGCTGCCGATCAGTTTCTGGTAACAATTCAAAGTGTTGGTCATGAACTTTAAAGCCCTACATGGCATTGGACCAGAGTACCTCCGGAACCGCTTGCTACCACACGAATCCCAGCGACCGATAAAGTCCCACAGAGTTGGCCTTCTCCAGGTCCCGTCGACTAAACAATGTTGTTTGGCGGGCCCCAGGGGAAGAGCCTTCTGTGTGGCGGCCCCCCCGGAGATTAGAACGGCCCCCACCCTCCCTGTCTTTCGTAAACTACTCAAGACTCACTTATACCGCCAGGCATGGGGGAGTCGAGACACCTTTCCCCCAGGCTTTTTTATACTTTGTTTTATGTTTGGTATGAATGTGCTGTTTGGGTTTTTTTTGGTTTTTTAAAAAATAATTATAGGGTTTTATGTTTTTTTAATATTAGATTTGTTCCACTACTATATTGTTTTTATTACTGTTGTGAGCCACCCCAAGTCTTCGGAGAGGGGCGGCATACAAATCTAATTAATAATAATAATAATAATAATAATAATAATAATAATAATAATAATAATAGCATCATGAGATCCCCAGTTCCACAACTTGGCATTTGGCTTGGTTTTACAACTAGTTGCAACAGTTACATGAAAAAACGGACATAAGTAATTTTTCCCCTGGAGCAAGGGGAGGGGCATGGAGCAAGGGGGGGCATTATGACCGTCCAATGAGTTCACCGTTTTTCCCCCCCTCCAGGGATGGAGCCTCTGGGGCCAAGGACTTAGCCGAATGTGTGGAACTGCTGCTCCAACTGGGGGAGCCGGCGGAAGAGCTGTGTGACGAATTCCTCTCTCACGCCCACTGCCGGCTGCAGGCTGAGCTGCAGGCCCTGGAGGCCGAGCTGGGAGACTGCTCGCCTTTAGGGGCAGCCGGCCCAGCCACCGACATCCTCGAATTCACCGACCGCGGGTGCAACAGCTTCGTCAGCAACATCTGCCTGGTGATCACCTCCTACCAGGAGCTGTTCATCCACCGGGAAGGCGCCCAGGGCATCACCCGCATGGCTCACGACAAGCTGGTGGCCTTCGTCGACGGCCTGATGGAACGCTACTTCGCCCTGGTGGAGAGGCGCATCCAGCTCGAGAAAGGGGTGGGCGACAACTCCCTGCTGGTGCGGGCGCTGGACCGCTTCCACCGGCGCCTGCAAGCCCTGGCCAGGCTTTTGCCGGCCTCGCGGGCGGTCGCCGAAGGGACCGAGATCGTGGTGCGCGCGGCCAAGGAGCGCATCCGGCAGTACCTGCAGGCCTTGGAGAGCTTCTACCTGGACTGCCTGACGGACGTGCGCCAGTCCTTGGCTGCCCCCCGGCTGGTGGGGAAGGATAACCCCAGCCTGGCAGAGCTGCTGGGTACCATCTCGGCCTCCATCCTCAACCAGATCAAGTCTGTCCTCACCTACGTTCACCTCTTCACCGCCAAGGACATCAGCTTCTCCAACAAGCCTTACTTCAAGGTAAAAAAAACCCACAGGGATTTGTCCTTTTGTAACCCGCTACAAAGCACCCTTTCGTCTCCCTTAACCGCTTTAAGATGTGTGGATTTCAACTCACAGAATTCTGTTGGCTGGGGAATCCCGGGAGTTGAAGTCCACGTGTCTTAAAGTTGCCACGGATGTGAAACTTTGCGTGAAGTTTCCGAAAGATGCCCGATTGAATTCATGAGCCACGGGCCAAGTTTTTTAAAACATCTGGTCATTTATTGGGAGCGACATTTCGGCAATGCTCCGATGCAGTCAAAACCGTGCTCATGTAATTTACGGTCCCTCATGACCCCCACTCCTTCCTGGCCATGTCATAAATCACATTCTCCAATGAACCACATTGGAGGGGGGGGAGGGCTGTAAAACCCATATCCCTCCTGACTCCGGTATCCTAAGATACAATCTGTAGAAAAATGTGTGGAATGTAGTTTCATTTGGGGCAATTGTCAGTTCTCCCGCCCACTCCTGTTTATGGCAACTTGAAAGCTTTGTAAGTTGACATTCTGCTATATGCTATATTCTGCTATATGTCTGTCCCTTGCCCTAATTAAAACGTGAATCTCAAGCATGTTAAGAGAAGCTTTGTAAATTGACATTTAACTGATATACCGTGTTTCCCCCCAAAATTAGACCCTGGGGGGGGGGTTGGGGGGGGTTAGCACCAAAAAAAAGGCACCAAGTCATCCGGAGCTCTGTTATAAAAGTTATAAGTTTAAGTTTAATCAGATTTGTATGCCGCCCCTCTCCGCAGACTCGGGGCGGCTCACAGCAATAGCAATACAATGTAAAACAAATCCAATATTTAAATTAATTTAAAAAACCCCACAAGTTAAAACCAATCATACACACTAGCGTACCATACATAAATTTTATAAGCCTAGGGAGAAGGAACATGTCAATTCCCCCATGCCTGACAACAGAGGTGGGTTTTAAGGAAATGCAAATTTACCATATTTTTCGGAATATAAGATGCACCTTTTTCCTCCCTAAAAGAGGCTGTAAATTCAGGTGTTTCATACTCTGAATGCAGCTTTTTTTCCAAGCTTTTCCCCCCCCAGCCCTAAATAGATGCTAACAATCTTCCCAGCTCTTACCTTACAGGCTTTTTCATTGTTTCTCTCTGCGAAGAATGTTTTCCAAGCCCTAAGTCTTTGCGGGGTTTTTTCCATTGCTTTTAACTTGCTCCAAATGTTTCTTTCCAGCCCTAACCAGGTGCTAACGATGTTCCCAGCTCTTACTGGGTTGCAAGCTCTTTCAGTATTACTCTCTCCAAATAAGGTTTTTTTAAAGCCCCAACCAGGAAGTAAAATAATGTGCTGAAACTGACCAGATTAAGTTAGACCCTAGCCAGATGAAACCTGGTAAGCAGATTCTTTTCCCTATTTTCCTCCCCAAAAATTAAGTTGCGTCTTATACTCCGAAAAATACAGTAGGTGATCCTTGGCTTACGACAGTTCATTTAGTGACCGTTCAAGGTTAACAACGGCACTGAAAAAAGGACAATTTTTCACCATTACGACCATTTGCAAGCACACACACACACACCCTCCATGGTCAGATGATTAAAATTCGGATGACTCGTATTTACGACGGCCGCAGTGCCCCAGGGGTCACTCATTCTCTCCTTTGGTGACCTTTTTTGATGAGCCAAGTTGATGGAAAGCCAGCTTTGCTTAACCGGCTTACTGACTTTATTAGTGGCAGCGATTCGCTTAAAAAAACACCGCGAGAAATGTCGTAAAACTGGCCAGACCTCACCTAACGACAGAAATGTTGGGCTCACTTGGGGTTATAAGTCAAGGACTAGGACAAGGACTGTTTACTGCTGCACCACTAGCCTGCGCAATGGTGGGCTTCTACCGGTTCAGTTCCGATGATCAGCTGGCC
Source organism: Erythrolamprus reginae (assembly GCF_031021105.1). Classification (NCBI taxonomy): domain Eukaryota; kingdom Metazoa; phylum Chordata; class Lepidosauria; order Squamata; family Dipsadidae; genus Erythrolamprus; species Erythrolamprus reginae. The sequence continues at coordinate 1,532,416 of NC_091962.1, read as the reverse complement.
CTGCCCATATCCTGTCCTATACAGTGTTCCCTAGATTTTCGTGGGGGATGCGTTCCGAGACCGCCCGCAAAAGTTGAATTTCCGCGAAATAGAGATGCGGAAGTAAATACACTATTTTTGGCTATGAACAGTATCACAAGCCATCCCTTAACACTTGAAACCCCTAAATTGCAATTTCCCATTCCCTTAGCAACCATTCAGATTATTACTCACCATGTTTATTTATTAAAGTTTATTAAAAAAAATATTTATTAAAGGTGGACGAAAGTTTGGTGATGACATATGACGTCATCGGGCGGGGAAAAACGTGGTATAGGGGAAAAAACCACAAAGTATTTTTTAATTAATATTTCATCTTACAAACCCACCGCCGCCGCTGGGATGCCCCATCTCCGGACTTCCATTGCCAGCGAAGCACCTGTTTTTGCACTGCTGGGATTTCCCTGAGGCTCCCCTCCATGGGAAACCCCACCTCTGGACTTCTGTGTTTTTGTGATGCTGCAGGGGAATCCCAGCAGCACAAAAGTGGGCGCTACGCTGGCAGCGGAAGTCCAGAGGTGGGGTTTCCCAGCGGGGGGAACCTCAGTGAAATTGCAGCATTGCAAAAACACAGAGGTCCAGAGGTGGGGTTTCGAGGACTTCGGCGTTTTTGCGATGTTGCGTTTTCACTGATGCTCCCTTTGCTGGGAAACCCCACCTCCGGACTTCTGTTGCCAGCGAAGCACTCGTTTTTGCAATGCTGGGATTCCCCTGCAGCATCGCAAAAACACAGAAGTCCGGAGGTGGGGTTTCCCATGGAGGGGAGCCTCAGGGGAATCCCAGCAGCGCAAAAACGGGCGCTTCGGCTGGCAAAAGGGGTGAATTTTGGGCTTGCACGCATTAATAGCTTTTCCATTGATTCCTATGGGAAACATTGTTTCGTCTTACAAACTTTTCATCTTAAGAACCTCATCCCGGAACCAATTAAGTTTGTAAGACAAAGTATCACTGTATTTTGAACTGCGCGATCACTGAACCGCTTGTTAAACCCTACCACAGAGCGTCTCCCTTTGCTTTCCTCTAGGGCGAATTCTGCAGCCAGGGCGTCCGCGAAGGCCTCGTGGTCAGCTTCATAAAGTCCCTTTGCCAGATCGCCCGGCAGTTCTGCGAGACTTTGGGCGACAAAGGGGGATCCAGCCCGCCGGCTCTCTTACTCCTCCTCTCCCGCCTCTGCTTGGATTACGAGACGGCCACCATCAGTTACATCCTCACCTTAACCGATGAGCAGTTCCTGGTGCAGGTAGGGTCGGAGGCCGTCCAGAGAGCTAATTCAGAAGTCCAAACCTTTGCATCAAGCTCTCTTCTTCTGTTGGTACTTTATCGGATCCAAATTCTGGTGAAGCGCACCGAAGAAATGGCAGCCTATCCCTTCAGTTGCAGACCTGGCGCTTCAGGAAATCTTAAAATTTATTTTGACGCTAGCATTGCATGCGACAGCTGGTCCTTGACTTATGACCTCAGTTGGGACTGGAATTTTGGGCCTAACACTCAGAAGTCAAGGCATCTTTTGTTTATCCATTTTTACAAGGATTGCTAAGGGAAACACAGAGTTGTAAATCCAAATATATTCTCCTGGAAGTCCACCCATCTTAAAGCATGCTGGCTAAGGAATTCTGGGAGTTGAAGTCCTCCCATCCTAAAACATGCTGACTGAGAGATTCTGGGAGTTGAAGTCCTTCCCTCATAAAGCATGATTACTGGGGAATTCTGGGAGTTGAAGTCCTCCCATCTTAAAGCATGATTACTGGGGGATTCTGGGAGTTGAAGTCCTCCCATCTTAAAGCATGATTACTGGGGGATTCTGGGAATTGAAGTCCTCCCATCTTAAAGCATGCTGGCTGGGGAATTCTAGGAGTTCAAGTCCTCCCATCTTAAAGCATGCTTGCTGGGGAATTCTGGGAGTTGAAGTCCTCTTGTTTTAAAGCATGATTACTGGGGGATTCTGGGAGTTGAAGTCCTCCCATCTTAAAGCATGCTTGCTGGGGAATTCTGGGAGTTGAAGTCCTCTTATTTTAAAACATGATTACTGGGGGATTCTGGGAGTTGAAGTCCTCCCATCCTAAAACATGCTGACTGAGAGATTCTGGGAGTTGAAGTCCTCTTATTTTAAAGCATGATTACTGGGGGATTCTAGGAGTTGAAGTCCTCCCATTTTAAAGCATGATTACTGGGGGATTCTGGGAGTTGAAGTCCTCCCATCTTAAAGCATGATCACTGGGGGACTCTGGGAGTTGAAGTCCTCCCATTTTAAAGCATGATTACTGGGGGATTCTGGGAGTTGAAGTCCTCCCATCTTAAAGCATGATTACTGGGGGATTCTGGGAGTTGAAGTCCTCCCATCTTAAAGCATGATTACTGGGGAATTCTGGGAGTTGAAGTCCTCCCATCCTAAAATATGCTGACTGAGAGATTCTGAGAGTTGAGGTCCTCCCATCTTAAAGCTGCTAAGAAACACCTATTAGACTTTTCACGCTTTCCCCTGACTGCAAATCCAAACTACAAAAAAACCCCTAGATTATGCCGGTCTATGACCGTAATAAAGATTTGATTTGACTTCAGCTTGCCGTAAAGCTTAAAAACCCATCGAGGCCAGAAACATAGAATAAAATAAATTTTGATCCCCGATCACTGCTGATCAGAGGCAAAAAAAAAAATCCCTTTTAAGCATTACCCAACCACCCATGAGCTTAATTTTTTATTTTTTGCAATAAAGCCACCGCAAGCTCAGGACAGGAGAAGGAACACATGTACCCAAATGCCACTTTTGCACAATTTGTCCTCGGTGTTTCCTGATTGCAATACTTGGAGAGTCGCTTGCGCCATTGCACGGGGCCCCTCCTGCATTATCCAACGGTGTGGTTTCCTGCTCTGGAGCTGTCGGGGGAGCCCCACGGAAAAGCCCAGGGTGGCTCAGGCTTCTAAGCTGACACCCCCACCCCCTCTTAAGCAAGTTCTCTTCAAGATCCACATTGGGTTAGGTTGAATATGAATGATATTTATTTATTTTATTCATTTATTCGACTTCTATGACGCCCAATCCCGAAGGACTCAGGGCGGCTTACAATAATAATGTTAAATAGAAGTACAAATAGGTACAGAGCAATAAAAAGAAGGCGAATATAATCAGTCTACGGAGAGGGGCGGCATACAAATCTAATAAATTTATTTATTATTTATTTATTATTTAGATTTGTATGCCGCCCCTCTCCGAAGACTCGGGGCGGCTCACAACAAGATAGAACAAATCATAAATAATCCAAATAACATTAAAATATTTAAAGATTTAAAAGAACCCCATATACTAACAGACACACACACAAGCATACCATGTATACATTGAACATGCCCGGGGGAGGTGTTTCAATTCCCCCATGCCGGACGGCAAATAATAATAATAATAATAATAATAATAATAATAATAATAATAATAATAATTGAAACTATGTAATACTCCGTATTAAATGAAACGCAGTTAATATAAAACAGTCATGATCCCATACATATATACCAGTGATGGAAAACCTATGGCACAGGTGCCACCGGTGGCACGCAGAGCCATATCTACTGGCACACGAGCCATTGCCCGAGCTCAGCGCCATTGTGCATGTGTGTGATTTTTGCTGATTATTGGTTCGCAAATAGGCTCAGAGGATGTTTTTGGCTTCCAGAGAGCCTCCAGGGGGATGGGGAGGTCATTTTTACCCTGCCTTGGTTCCAGGGAAGCCTTTGGAGCCTGGGGAAGGCGAAACACGAGCCTACTGGGCCCACCAGAAGTTGGGAAACAAACGATTTCTGGCCTTCAGAGGGCCTCCAGGGGGTGGGGGAAGCTGTTTTCGCCCTCCCCAAGCATTGAATTATGGATGTGGGCACTCACGCATGTGGAATAAGGGCGCACGCACGATCTTTTGGCATCCGAAGTATGCCCATGTCACATCAACAGTCTGCAGTCTGCATTGGTTGCCGATCAGTTCCCGGTCACAATTCAAAGTGTTGGTTATGACCTATAAAGCCCTTCATGGCATCGGACCAGAATATCTCAGGGACTGCCTTCTACCGCATGAATCCCAGCAACCAGTTAGGTCCCACAGAGTTGGCCTTCTCCAGGTCCCGTCGACTAAACAATGTCGTTTGGCGGGATCCAGGGGAAGAGCCTTCTCTGTGGCGGCCCCGACCCTCTGGAACTAGCTCCCCCCAGACATCAGAATTGCCCCCACACTCCTCGCCTTTCGTAAGCTCCTTAAAACCCACCTCTATCGTCAGGCATGGGGGAATTGAGATATTCCTTTCCCCCTAGGCCTATACAATTTATGCATGGTATGTTTGTGTGTGTGCTTGGTTTTTAATAAGGGTTTTTTAATTATTTTAAATATTAGATTTGTCATATGCTGTTTTATTATTGTTGTTAGCTGCCCTGAGTCTACGGAGAATGAATGAATAAATAAATAAGTAAATAAATAAATAAATAAATATAAATAAATAAATAATAGTAATACTGTAATAATAATTTATTGGATTTGTATGCCGCCCCTCTCTGTAGACTCGGGGCGGTTCGCCATCACTGATATATACCATTCATACAGTGTGTCCCTGTCAGTTGTTAATTCATAACCCCCCAAGCCTGCCAGCAAAGCCAGGTCTTCGTGGCCTTACGGAAGGCCAGTAGAGTGGGAGCAGTACGGACATCGGGGGGTAGTTGGTTCCATAGAGCCGGGACGGCCACAGAGAAGGCCCTCCCCTGTGGTCCTGCCAACCTGCATTGATTTGTCGATGGGACCCAGAGGAGGCCAACTCGGTGTGTACTTATTGGTCTTTGGATGGTATGTGGCAAGAGGCGGCCCTGTAAATATTTAGCCCATAAGCCTATATTAACTTTGGCATCCACGCCTGGCTCGGATTAAGGACTCTTGTTTACAAAACTAGGCATTTAACAGCATGGAGTTGACAACTCTAACCAGTGTTACTCATAACTTGATAGCTTTCAGATGTATGGACTTTGGGAAGTCGACCCGTCTTGATGCACAGTTCCATGCCGGCTGGGGAATTCTGGGAGTTGAAGTCCACCCATCTTAAAAGTTGGTCAACCGCCTGCCTTTCAGCATTGGCAGAGGGCATTCTTAGCATTTCCAAGCTTGTATAAATGCATAGGTCGTGTCTTTTTACACATTTATTTATAACACCTGCCATATACCAGGTGGATGGTGGCAACAGTTGTCCCCAGATATATATATATATATATATACACACACACACACACACATACACACACACACACATACACACACACACACACACACACACACAGTGGTTCCTCTACCTAAGAACATCTCTACTTACGGAACTTTTCTAGATAACAACCAGGTGTCCAAGATTCTTTTGCCTCTTCTCAAGAACCATTTTCCATTTACAAACCTGAGCCTCCTTGGGGCCTCTCTAGGAATCTCCTGGGAGGAAACGGCCGGAAAATGCGGTGGAGAAACCTCTGTGGGGCCTCTCTAGCAATCTCCTGGGAGGAAACAGTGCCAGAAAAGTCAGGGAGAAGCCTCTGTGGGGCCTCTCTCGCAATCTCCTGGGAGGAAACAGTGCCAGAAAAGTCAGGGAGAAGCCTCTGTGGGGCCTCTCTCACAATCTCCTGGGAGGAAACAGTGCCAGAAAAGTCAAGGAGAAGCCTCTGTGGGGCCTCTCTCGCAATCTCCTGGGAGGAAACAGAGCCAGAAAATGCGGGGAGAAGCCTCTGTGGGGCCTCTCTAGGAATCTCCTGGGAGGAAACAGGGCCTGAATAGGTGGGGAGAATCCTCCATGGGGCCTCCTGGGAGGAAACAGGGCTTCCACCCTCCCTGTGGTTTCCCCAATCGCACACATTATTTGCTTTTACATTGAATCCTATGGGAAAAATTGCTGCTTCTTACAAACTTTTCTACTTAAGAACCTGGTCACAGAACGAATGAAGTTCGTAAGTAGAGGTACCACTGTAATTGTCAAATACAGTATGCCTATCAGAGGAGACCCCCCTTTGCTGCTTTTTACAGACCTCACAGCAGCATTTGATGTGGTAAACAGAGATTATCGAGTAAACCGACATTTCTTAAAATAGAACGTAGACTCCTGGCTTTGATTGAAGCCCTTTACACAGGTACCTGTTTGAGGATACGGTATGGGGCTAATGAGGCTCTGACTAACAGGATTCACACAACTAATGGGGTAATGCAAGGTTTATGCTGGCCCCATTATTATTTAATTTATGACTTGCCAGGGTTAACGAAGGGTCCCATGCCGATGATCCTAAATATATACTGTAACAGCTTGCTGTAAAGTAGAGTAGAGTGGAATGGAATAAAGAAAGATTAAATAGCCCAAAAGCCCAAAACAATTTCCGGGGTAAAGGAGATGCCGTTTAAAAACCCCGGCGTGCCAGCTGTCAGTCCGTCCTTCTAACCGCCGTGCTCTCCTTTCTCACTGGCCCTTCTCCCTCCCAACAGGACCACTCCCCCGTGACGCCGGTCACCGTGCTGTGCACCGAGGCCAGGGAGGCTGCCCAGAAGCTGCTGAACCATTACGTGAAGGTCCAGGGGCTGATCATCTCCCAGATGTTGCGCAAGAGCGTGGAGACGCGCGACTGGATCTCCACCATCGAGCCGCGCAATGTCCGCGCCGTCATGAAGCGGGTGGTGGAAGACGCCACCTCGATCGACGTGCAGGTGAGCACAGGCGGAGGCCCAGCCGAGCCCTGGATTTTCCTGGGAAGAAGGTGAAGCAGTTGTTTAGGGCAGTGTTTTTCAACCAGTGTGCCACTAGTGTGCCGTGAGACATGGTCAGGTGTGCCGCGAAGCTCAGAGAGAGAAAGAAAACAAGAGAGAGAAAGAAAGACAGAAAGAAAGAGAGAGAGAAAGAAAGAAAGAAAGCAAGAGAGAGAGAAAGAGAACAAGAGAGAGAAAGAAAGCAAGAGAGAGAGAAAGAGAGAAAGAAAGAGAGAGAAAGAAAGAGAGGGAGGGAAGGTGGGAGAGAGAAAGACATAGAGGGAGGTAGGGAGAAAAAGAGCAAAAAAGAGGAAGGAAGGAAGAGAGAAAGAGGGGTGGAGAGAGAGAGAAAAAAGAAGGGAGAGAAAGAGGGAGGGAGAGAGAAATAGAGCGGAAGGGAGAAAGAGAGAGAAAAAAAAATTGTCCAAACTTTTTTTAGCGCCCCCCCCCCCCCCCTAACTCAATGTGCCCCAGGATTTTGTAAATGTAAAAAATATGCCATGGCTCAAAAAAGGTTGAAAATCACTGGTTTAGGGCAGTGTTTCCCAACCTTGGCAACTTGAAGGTATTTGGACTTCAACTCCCAGAATTCCCCAGCCAGCAAATGCTGGCTGGGGAATTCTGGGAGTTGAAGTCCAGATATCTTCAAGTTGCCAAGGTTGGGAAACACTAGTCTAACCTACTCACTGTATGTATGGTCTGCATTTTCTCTGTATTGCAGTCATGTATTATAGCTAAAATGTGCTTAGGCTTGAGAGCTTTGTTTACTGATTATTACAGAGACAACTGATAAGAAAGACTATGTACTTGGTAATATTTGGATTGTTATTTTGACTATAATGTGTATGATTTTAGACTGTTTATCTTAATACGTTATTTCTCAAAGAAAATTTTAATTTAGGTTAGTGTATCTGTGTGTGGCTGAGTAGTTATACAAATCTAATAAATAAATAAATGAACCTCAATCTAAATGTTTCTCTGTGTGCACAACCTTGGTAAACAAGGATTACTCTGCTCATACAAAGTCTGCAGGTGTTAAAATTTCGAAGAACTTTAACCAAATTTCCTTTCCTTTCCAGAGAACGATACTGCAGTGCTGTAATTTATTTATTTATTTTATTTATTCGATTTTTATGCCGCCCTTCTCCTTAGACTCAGGGCGGCTTACAACCTGTTAGCAATAGCACTTTTTAAAACAGAGCCAGCCTATTGCCCCCACAATCCGGGTCCTCATTTTACCCACCTGGGAAGGATGGAAGGCTGTGTCAACCTTGAGCCGGTGATGAGATTTGAACCGCTGACCTGCAGATCTACAGTCAGCTTCAGTGGCCTGCAGTACAGCACTCTAACTGCTGCGCCACCCTGGCTCATTGGAATGTTGGAAGCACAAGGCATTCTAGGAGTTGAAGTCCACCCATGTAGGGTCTCCTGCTTAGGCAGGGGGTTTGGGCTAGATGACCTCCAAGGTCCCTTCCAACTCTCTGTTATTCTGCTCTGTATTCTGTGCCACTGTGTCCATACTAGCATCTCTCGCTTCCCTGCCCTTGTCTCTTCTCCCAGGTGGGCCTGCTCTACGAGGAAGGCGTACGGAAAGCTCAGAGCAGCGATTCCAGCAAGCGGACTTTCTCCGTGTCCAGGCAGCAGAGCCGCTACGCACCCAGTTACACTCCCAGGTGAGCCGACGGGTCAAGCCCACATAGCAAACGGAGGCGCAGAATTGACCTCCTCTGTATAAAATACTTGCAGGTATTCTCCATGGCGGCCTCCGTGTAAGGAGTTTAAGAAGAAAGTAACTGTTGCAAAATGAATAGACTGCAGGCAGGAAGTCATGTGTGAAGGCACCCAGAACGAAGCCAGGCACCCCCTTTTATTGTCCTCAAGTTACATCTCAAGGGCAGTAGGAAAAGCAAGTAGGATGCTTGGCTGCATAGCTAGAGGTATAACAAGCAGGAAGAGGAGATTGTGATCCCGCTATATAGAGCGCTGGTGAGACTCCATTTGGAATACTGTGTCCAGTTCTGGAGACCTCACCTACAAAAAGATATTGATAAAATTGAACGGGTCCAAAGACGGGCTACAAGAATGGTGGAAGGTCTTAAGCATAAAACGTATCAGGAAAGACTTAATGAACTCCATCTGTATAGTCTGGAGGACAGAAGGAAAAGGGGGACATGATCGAAACATTTAAATATCTTAAAGGGTTAAATAAGGTTCAGGAGGGAAGTATTTTTAATAGGAAAGTGAACACAAGAACAAGGGGACACAATCTGAAGTTAGTTGGGGGAAGGATCAAAAGCAACGTGAGAAAATATTATTTCACTGAACGAGTAGTAGATCCTTGGAACAAACTTCCCGCAGACGTGGTTGGTAAATCCACAGTAACTGAATTTAAACAAGCCTGGGATAAACATATATCCATTGTAAGATAAAATACAGGAAATAGTATAAGGGCAGACTAGATGGACCTTGAGGTATTTTTCTGCCGTCAGTCTTCTATGTTTCTATTAATCATCAAGTTACATCTCATTGGATACTTGGGATCACTTTACAGGAGTTCATTGGCCAAGAAATGCATGGTAACTTCCTGATCACCTCACAGTCAGTTAGTGATCAATTCATGTTAATGCTTAAGGGCCATTGCCTACGTGCAGTTTTAAGGGTCCCTCCAGGGTTGTTTACAACTGATAAGGAAGTACAGTGATCCCCCACTCGTTGCGAGGGTTCCATTCCAGGACCCCCCGCAACGAGCGGGTTTTCGCGAAGTAGCGCTGCGGAAGTAAAAACACCATCTGCGCATGTGCAGATGGTGTTTTAAACTTCCGCAGCGCTAGCAAGGAGCCGAAGATTGGGGGGCGGCGCGGATGTTTTAAAACGTCGCCGCCGACATGGGGGGCTCGCTAGCACCCCCCCCGAACCCCCAACCCGGGTTTGGGGGGGTGCTAGCAAGCCCCCCATGTCGGCGGCGATGTTTTAAAAGAGCCGCGCCTCCCCCCAATCTTCGGCTCCTCAGCGGCGAGCGAGCGAAGCCAAGCCGGCAGCAATGTCGCCGCCGCTGCAGCCAACGCGCGCTACGATCTTCCGGGCCAGCCAGGCTCAGTCACGGAAGGCAGCCGCTTGGCCCGGGATGCTGGGCCGAGAGGAGCCGGGCTTGATCCGCTGAGCCTGGCTGGCCCGGAAGATCGTAGCGCGCGTTGGCTGCAGCGGCGAGCGAAGCCAAGCCGGCAGCAATGTCGCCGCCGCTGCAGCCAACGCGCGCTACGATCTTCCGGGCCAGCCAGGCTCAGTCACGGAAGGCAGCCGCTTGGCCCGGGATGCTGGGCCGAGAGGAGCCGGGCTTGATCCGCTGAGCCTGGCTGGCCCGGAAGATCGTAGCGCGCGTTGGCTGCAGCGGCGAGCGAAGCCAAGCCGGCAGCAATGTCGCCGCCGCTGCAGCCAACGCGCGCTACGATCTTCCGGGCCAGCCAGGCTCAGTGACGGAAGGCAGCCGCTTGGCCCGGGATGCTGGGCCGAGAGGAGCCGGGCTTGATCCGCTGAGCCTGGCTGGCCCGGAAGATCGTAGCGCGCGTTGGCTGCAGCGGCGAGCGAAGCCAAGCTGGCAGCAATGTCGCCGCCGCTGCAGCCAACGCGCGCTACGATCTTCCGGGCCAGCCAGGCTCAGCGGATCAAGCCCGGCTCCTCTCGGCCCAGCATCCCGGGCCAAGCGGCTGCCTTCCGTCACTGAGCCTGGCTGGCCCGGAAGATCGTAGCGCGCGTTGGCTGCAGCGGCGGCGACATTGCTGCCGGCTTGGCTTCGCTCGCCGCTGCAGCCAACGCGCGCTACGATCTTCCGGGCCAGCCAGGCTCAGTCACGGAAGGCAGCCGCTTGGCCCTGGATGCTGGGCCGAAAAGAGCCGGGCTTGAAGATCGCAGCGCGCGTTGGCTGCGGTGGCGAGGGCTTGCGATGGAGGGTGGAGGAAGCGGCCATGGGAGGGCGAGCTGCCTCAGGGAGGAGGATCGGGCGGGACCAGGTGGGGGCTGGAATTTCTCCGCTGGGAAGAAGCGGCCAGGGCGAAGGGTGGGCGAGCGGCGAAGGGCGGGCAAGCGGGTGCTGGGGAGGGCTTCTCGCCCTCCCGCCAGCAAGAGGGGGAGCGAACGGCGTGGGCAGGCGAAGGGCGGGCGAGCGGCAGCGAGGAGTTTGCGTGGGCGGTGGGGAAACTCCTCGCTGATGCCAGCAAGAGGGGGAAGACCCAGGGAAGCCGCCCAGCAGCTGAACTCCCGGTTGCCATCTACGCATGCGTGCCCATAGAAAAAAAGGGCACGCATGCGTAGATGGTATTTTGACTTCCGGGTTGAAAAATCGCGAATTACCCTGTTCGCAATGGTCGGGGACGCAATAACCGGGGGATCACTGTCTTTTAGGGGAGCAGGGGTTGTGTGGAATGGCACATAGACAAAAGGCATGGTCAGCCTGTGTGGCTGTCAGAGGAGTTGGACAGTGAGGAGCGGGGAGAGATAGATTGTGAGGGTTCTGCGGAGACTTTAAAACCCCCAACTGGGGCTTTGTCTGGCCCTGATGAGGAAGAGGTGAGAAGCCCTATACTGGACGCAAGAGGGAGAAGGATGCAGGGGAGGCAAGAGCAGTTACGCAGACTCAGGAGGACTTGAGTACAGCTGTGCATGGGCTATAATCCTAGGGTGTATTAAAGGGGAGGAGATTGGAAGGTGCCCTTTGCAGAAAATCAATGTTTGAGCGTTAAGCACGTTAAGAGTTTTTGCCTTTTGTACAAACATATCTTTCTGCCGTTCTGAACAATACAGTGTTAAGAAGTCTGCGAGTAATTTTGCTTTGGAAACTTTGTTTTGAAACCTTGCTTATCAGTTCTGCCGCTCGCTTTGGCAACCGAAGGACATTGCTTTGTTCTAATTTGTGTTTTTCAACAAGCCTGATGAAAACTGCTCAAAAAAATAAATAAAGGGAACACTCAAAGAACACATCCTAGATCTGAATGAATGAAATATTCTCATTGAATACATGTGCTGACAACATGTGAAATTGATGATCAATCAGTGCTGCTTCCTAAGTGAACAGTTTGATTTACTTGGAGTTATATTGTGTGGTTTAAGTGTTCCCTTTATTTTTTTTTGAGCAGCATACAATAGACTATTTCATTTCAACACCCTGCGTCTGAGCCTTAATTGGAAGTTAATTGCTGCTCGTTGGTTCTTTTAAGAGAACATTTTTGTGCCTCAGCAGAAAAAGGATCCTTACTTACACAGACAAACAAGTGCATACTAGCAGACCAAATTGTGGGGTCCCTCTGAGCTTGGTTATTTCCTTGCAGACATTTCATAATCCAGCTGGGGAACATCATCAGTGTTAGAAGGGAGCTTGTGGAATGAGAGAGAAAAGGAGGAAGAGGACTTGTGGCATCCTTGGTGCTTTCTGAAACGGATTCTTTCCTTGTCTGACGTTTCATCAACCAACTAGGGAACATCATCAGTGCATATTATTTGCCATCTGATTATCAGTAATTGATTGTTTCTTCTTCCCACACCGCAATGTCGGCCAGTGCCCCCATGGATACCAATTTGCTGAGCAACATCCAGAAGCTTTTCTCGGAGCGGATTGATATCTTCAGCCCCGCGGAGTTTAACAAGGTGAGCACAACTGTTCTGCCGGGCTCTCTGGTAGGAGCCTCCCGAAAATTCAAGGGATACAAATTTCAGACACACACGTTTGAAAATTCAAAACAATGTTCTTTATCCCAAAATTCAAAATAAACTAAGCACTCTTTTTGTATTGCAAAGAGCACTCGTCCCAAATCATGTACAATTTCCCTTAAGCAGTCATTAAGTACTTAGCTAGCAGCTGTGAAGAAACTTCACACCCCTTCTTCTTCCAATGAAGTGAGACACACACACACACACACACACACACACACACACACACACATTGCTCTGCTTTGGTTTCAAAGGTGTGAAAAATCAACAAAGTCCAGGAAACAGCATCACAGGATTCCTGGAGAACTGCGATCAGATACTCTTTCACAACGGCCAAACCCACACGCTGCTATTTATAGCAGCAGCCCTAATTACTGGAGCCCCCACCCAACCACAGGTGGCCTCATTTTCTCTTGTAATAATCCTTCAGTTGTTGTCTCCTATGCATCACTCTATGCATGCGTGGATGTGTCATTAATTCTTGCTCAGAATCCAAGGATGATACAGATGATTGATCTCCTCCTGGGCTGTCCGCCAAACTCCCCTCTTCCCTGTCACTCACGCTTCCTTGGTCAGAGGAGGCTTCGTCGGCAGATTCCATCGGGAGCAAAACAGGCCTGCGGCATGTGGATGTTTCCCCCACATCCACCTGCACATTCCTTGGGGCAGGAGCTGGGCCAGAGCTAACCACAACAACAAGCAGGCTGCATGGAGTCCAATTCTTCTCTTTGCCCAGGACCTTCAGAACCAGGAGGAGTCATTTGAAGGACTGTATTTTTCAGAGATTAAGACACACCCTAAAAGAGGCTGAAAATTCAAGTGCATCTTGTACTCTGAATGCAGCTTTTTTCGAAGCTTCCCTCCCCCCAGCCCTAACTAGGTACTAACGATCTTCCCAGCTCTTATCTTGCAGGTTCTTTCATGGTTACTGTCTGTGAAGAATGTTTTCCAAGCTCTAAGTCTTTGCAGAGTTTTTTTCATTACTCTAACTTGCTCCAAGTAAGTTTCTTTCCAGCCCTAACCAGGACCCAGATTATTGGGAGCCCTTAGAGTGGGCTGTAAAAGCACTACCAAGCAGTATAGGGCTATTGCTATTTTCCTTCCTTCTTTCCTTCCCTCCCTAACATTGTTAGCACCTGGTTAGGACTGGAAAGGAACTTATTTGGAGCAAGTTAGAGCAATGAGAAAACCCCTGCAAAGACTTAGGGCTTGGAAAACATTCTTCACAGAGAGTAACAATGAGAGAGCTTGCAAGCCTGTAAGAGCTGGGAACATCGTTAGCACCTGGTTAGGGCTGGAAAGAAACTTACTCAGAGCAAGTTAGAGCAATGAGAAAACCCCTGCAAAGACTTAGGGCTTGGAAAACATTCTTCACAGAGAGTAACAATGAGAGAGCTTGCAATCCTGTAAGAGCTGGGAACATCGTTAGCACCTGGTTAGGGCTGGAAAGAAACTTACTCAGAGCAAGTTAGAGCAATGAGAAAACCCCTGCAAAGACTTAGGGCCTGGAAAACATTCTTCACAGAGAGTAACAATGAAAGAGCTTGCAAGCCTGTAAGATCTGGGAACATCGTTAGCACTTGGTTAGGCTGGAAAGAAACTTACTCAGAGCACGTTAGAACAATGAGAAAACCCCTGCAAAGACTTAGGGCTTGGAAAGCATTCTTCACAGAGAGTAACAATGAGAGAGCTTGCAATCCTGTAAGAGCTGGGAACATCGTTAGCACCTGGTTAGGGCTGGAAAGAAACTTACTCAGAGCAAGTTAGAGCAATGAGAAAACCCCTGCAAAGACTTAGGGCTTGGAAAACATTCTTCACAGAGAGTAACAATGAGAGAGCTTGCAATCCTGTAAGAGCTGGGAACATTGTTAGCACTTGATTAGGCTGGAAAAAAACTTACTCAGAGCAAGTTAGAGCAATAAGAAAACCCCTGCAAAGACAGGGCTTGGAAAACATTCTTTGCACAGAGAAACAATGAAAGAGCCTGCAAGGTAAGAAGATCATTAGCAGCTAGTTAGGGCTGGGGGGGGGAAGCTACATTCAGAGTATAAGACACACCCAAATTATCAGCCTTTTTTAGGGAGGAAAAAGGTGCGTCTTTATACTCCGAAAAAACTGTATGTATGTATGTATGCTGCCTCTGATTTTCGCACTCTTTCAAACCCTCCTTCCTTAGAGGTAAACCTTGAAAAAACGCCACAATGCTTTTTATTATGGATTATTTGCCAACATTTTAATCAAAATTATATTTATTTGATTATCCATATCATCACTGCGGCTAGACTAGCCTTGGCCCAAACTTGGAAAAAAGAAGAAATCCCACAAGAAGAATTAGTATTAGAAAAAATTATTCAATGTGCAGAAATGTCTAAATTGACCCTAGAAATAAAAGGTAAAGAGGAAACACAATTTTATGATTGTTGTAATTTTATTTTATCACTGGTTAGAAAATAGAAATAATACTCGCTAAGTACATTGTAAACACCTAAATATGTTTAAAAAATCATACCTGGTGAAAACCTAATAGATGAAATAAGATAAAGTTATGAATTATTATTTGTTTTCCATGTTATACATATGTTTTGCTTCCATTTCTTGTTATCTACAAAAGTTAAAACAGGTTTTTGAAATTAGCCACAACCGGGCTAAAGACAATATACAGTAATACCTCGCCTTACGAACTTAATTGGTTCCCGGAGGAGGTTCATAAAGCGAAAAGTTCATAAGACAAAACAATGTTTCGTTTCGGCCGGCCAGGAAGGACGTCTTCGTGACGTCAAAGCTCCGCCCATGGAATTCCCTATTGGGATTCCCCACCTCCGTTTGAGCCTACCGACCGGCCCGACAGCTCCGCGGCTCTTTTGCAAAGCAGACAGCCAGGCGGCGGGGCTTCTCAGCATCCTCCTGAACCCGAACACCGAACCTGAACTTTTGCCGAACCTCCGGGTTTGGCATTCAGGAGAACGCCGAGAAGACCCCTGGCTGTTTCAAAAGGCGACCGCTGGGCGGCTGGGCTTCTCGGCGACCTCCCGAATGCTGAACCCGGAAGTTCGGCAAAAGTTCAGGTTTGGCGTTCGGGTTCGGGAGGACGCCGAGAAGCCCCCCGGCTGTTTCAAAAGGCAGCAGCCTGGCGGCGGGCCTTCTCAGCAGCCACCCGAACCCAAACTTTTGCCGAATTTCCGGGTTCGGCGTTCGGGTTTGCAAGACGGAAAAAGTTCGGAAGAAGAGGCAAAAAATGTCCGAACCCTGGGTTCGTATCTCGGAAAGTTCGTATGACGAGGGGTTCGTATCACGAGGTACCACTGTACATAGTTGTGAAGAATATGCAGACTGGTCTTGTACTTGCCTACATTTTACTATGTGTTTTGATGTACAGTGATCCCCCGATCATTGCGAGGGTTCCGTTCCAGGACCCCTAGCAATGATCGGGTTTTCACGAAGTAGCGCTGCGGAAGTAAAAACACCATCTGCGCATGCGCAGATGGTGTTTTTACTTCCGCAGCGCTAGCGAGGAGCCGAAGATTGGGGTTCCTGGGAAGGGGACTCAGCTGGGAAGCGGCGCTGGGGTTTCCCCACCGCCCACGCAAACTCTTCGCTGCCGCTCGCCCGCCCTTCGCCCGCCCACGCCGCTCGCTCGCGCCGCTTCCCAGCTGAGTCCTGAAGCCAATTCGCTTCAGGACTCAGCTGGGAAGCGGCGCGAGCGAACGGCGTGGGCGGGCGAAGGGCGGGCGAGCGGCAGCGAGGAGTTTGCGTGGGCGGTGGGGAAACTCCTCGCTGATGCCCGCCGCTCGCCCTCCCGCCAGCAAGAGGGGGAAGACCCAGGGAAGCCGCCCAGCAGCTGATCTGCCCGGCGCCATCTACGCATGCGTGCCCATAGAAAAAAGGGCGCGCATGCGCAGATGGTGTTTTTACTTCCGGGTTCAAAAATCGCCATATAGCCGTTTCGCAATGATCGGGATCGCAATACCCGGGGGATCACTATTGTTTTTTTATTCTTCCTTTTTGTTTGTTAGTATTGTCTTTGTATTGTTATTTTTCCACAATTGTAAATACAAACTATTAAATTTTAATTATTATTTTTTTTTAAAAAAATCAAACCCTCCTTCCTCTTCCTCCACTCAGGTCTCCGTGCTGACGGGCATCATCAAGATCAGCCTGAAGACCTTCCTGGAGTGTGTCCGCCTGCGCACTTTCGGCCGTTTTGGCCTGCAGCAGATCCAGGTAGACTGCTACTACCTGCAGCTCTACCTCTGGCGCTTCGTTTCGGACGAGAACCTGGTGCACTTTTTGCTGGACGAAATCGTGGGCAGCACGGCTCACCGGTGCCTTGACCCCGTGCCCATGGAGCAGAGCGTGATCGAGGTCATCTGCGAACGCGGGTAGAGCGGAGAGAGGAATAAGAAAGGGCGGGGTCTTAATTTTGAGACCACCCGGGAACAAAGGTCCTGCAGCTGGGGGACTTTTTAAGACTTGTGGACTTCAACTCCCAGAGTTGAAGTCCACAAGTCTTAAAAGCTGCCCGGTTTGAAGTCTTCTGCTCTAAAGAGAAAACATTTCTCTTTCTACCGTACGCGAAGTGATGTAGGGGAAAATGGGGTTCACCCCATGTGGTTGCGCCCTGCAACTTTGAAACTGCAACGGGGAAAATTCTGACGAATAAAGAGTAATTTAATTCTCTCCTGCCTTCAAGAATGCTGGATTGATTGTTGCAAGCCTACTGATCTCTCCCATCCTTCACAAAATTGCAATTCTGAATAAAATACGATCCTTGCTCCTTCTCTGATTTTTTTTTTTACAAGGTATCTTTGCAGGCTCTTAGGTAAAAGATTTTCAAGACCAGTTACAGTGGTACCTCTACCTAAGAACGCCTCTACTTAAGAACTTTTCTAGATAAGAACCGGGTGTTCAAGATTTTTTTGCTTCTTCTTAAGAACCATTTTCTACTTAAGA
Source organism: Erythrolamprus reginae (assembly GCF_031021105.1). Classification (NCBI taxonomy): domain Eukaryota; kingdom Metazoa; phylum Chordata; class Lepidosauria; order Squamata; family Dipsadidae; genus Erythrolamprus; species Erythrolamprus reginae. Next base: position 1,514,993 of record NC_091962.1, on the reverse strand, counting down.
ACCCGAGCCTGGAAAAATTTCCCAGGAAATTTGAGAGCGGCACGAAGGCCCGGCCAGTTTCCTGCCATTCCCCCTGGGCTTCTCTCTCTCTCTCTCTCTCTCTCTCTCATGTGCTTCTCCTGGCCGTCTCAGAGTCCCTCTTTTTTTATTTTTAAAGCCTTAAAGTTTTGGATTTTTTTTATTCCTCTCACCTTCTTCCTTTGACAGCGACTGTCCTCCTCCTCTTCTTCCTCCTCCTCCTCCTCCCACCCAAATTCCGAGCTTTTATTTATTTATTTATTTATTTATTTATTTATTTATTTATTAGATTTGTATGCCGCCCCTCTCCCTAGACTCGGGGCGGCTCACAACAGCAATAGAACAATTCATAACAAATCTAATAATTTAAAAACATTTTAAAAACCCCATTATTAATCAGACATACATACAAAGATACCATACATAAATTGTATAGGCCCGGGGGAGATATCTCAATTCCCACATGCCTGGCGACAAAGGTGGGTTTTAAGGAGTTTACGGAAGGCAAGGAGGGTGGGGGCAGTTCTAATCTCCGGGGGGAGCTGGTTCCAGAGAGTTGGGGCCGCCACAGACATTGTTTAATCGACGGGACCCGGAGAAGGCCAACTCTGGGGGACCTAATCGGTCACTGGGATTTGTGCGGCAGAAGGCGGTCCCGGAGATACCCTGGAAGATGCTATCGTGTCTATCGCAGAAGGCGGTCCCGGAGATATTCTGGTCCGATGCCATGAAGGGCTTTATAGGTCATAACCAACACTTTGAATTGTGACCGGAAATTGATCGGCAACCAATGCAGACTGCAGGGTTTTGGTGACATGGGCATACCTGGGGAAGCCCATGATTGCTCTCGCAGCTGCATTCTGCACGATCTGAAGTTTCCGAACACTGTTCAAGGGTAGCCCCATGTAGAGAGCATTACAGTAGTCGAATCTCGAGGTGATGAGGGCATGAGTGACTGTGAGCAGTGACTCCAGGTCCAGATAGGGCCGCAACTGGTGCACCAGGTGAAGCTGGGTAAACGTCCCCCTTGCCACAGCTGAAAGATGGTTCTCTAATGTGAGCTGCGGATCGAGGAGGACGCCCATGTTGCAGACCCTCTCTGAGGGGGTCAATAATTCCCCCCCAGGGTTATGGACGGAAAGATGGAATTGTCCTTGGGAGGCAGAACCCACAGCCACTCCGTCTTATCTGGGTTTCTTTCTTTCCTAGTGGGTTTGCACGCATTATTTGCTTTTACATTGATTCCTATGTGAAAAATTGCCTCTACTTACGAACTTTTCTACTTAAGAACCTGGTCACAGAACGAATTAAGTTCTTAAGTAGAGGCACCACTGTATTTGCAGAGAGCCCTCTCCGTGAGCCATGCAAAATCAATTACAGGTGGTCCTCCATTTAGTGACTTATTGACCACTTTTCAAGGTTGCCCGACCACTGCAGCATCCCCAGTGGGTTCTTTTAGAGATGTCGTTGAGGTCACTTGGAGGTGTTTCAACCCTTAGGATGACCTGAGTAGTGCAAAAGAGATGTGGAGCTGTTCTGTCTGGCCAGGTCAATTATTAGAAAGCAAACCCAGACGCCTGAAAGAGTGATTGAGGCAAAAGGATTATTATTTACACCAAGTCCAGCAAGAAATAAGTGAATTCTAAGGCGTTTCTGGCTGACAGCTAAGGAGCATAGGTAACAGTCTGTTGTTTTTATTTATTTGTTTGCTTGTTTTGCTTGTTTATTTATTTATTTATTTATTAGATTTGTATGCCGCCCCACTCCGTAGACTCGGGGCGGCTCACAGCACAATAAAACAATTTATAACAAATCTAATAATTTAAAAAACATTTTTAAAAACCCCATTATTAAGCAGACATACATACAAATATACCATACATAAATTGTATAGGCCCGGGGGAGATATCTCAATTCCCCCATGCCTGGTGACAAAGGTGGGTTTTAAGGAGTTTACGAAAGGCAAGGAGGGTGGGGGCAGTTCTAATCTCTGGGGGGAGCTGGTTCCAGAGGGTCGAGGCCGCCACAAAGAAGGCTCTTCCCCTGGGACCCACCAGACGACATTGTTTAGTTTAGTTGACGGGACCCAGAGAAGGCCAACAAGCCAGTTATGCAAGCCAGCTAGAGGCATAAATCTTCCATAATTATATTTATCACTTCACTCACTGTTCAGAGCTTAAACAGCTTCTGGAAAAGCAGGAATTAAAATCCATGGAGTCAGAAGCAGTCTCTCGAGGCACCATCTTCATGATGAATGTGGTTTGCCACACCTCTTCTCCCATCAGCCTGTCCTATATATACTGACGAGGTGTGGCTAAATGTCCCATAGATCTAATTAATGTCTAGACCCCCTTCTAGAGAGATATTCATGCCTGGCTCTCATTTTTCTAACCCTCGCATCTAAGAGAGGGTCCTCAAGTCTCCATCGTCTTCTGACTCAGACACTACCGCTAAATCTCTGGTGGTTCCCCAGGCTCCAATTCCCCTTCACCCTCAGACTCAGATGGCCAGCGATGCCAGTATTCCTCCTCTCCTGGTCCTCGAAATCCATGACCAGGTGAGCCAGCCGTGGACCACTTACAACAGAAGCTACCTTGGAACTGGTAAGGGGATTGTTGTAGGCTGGAGATAGATGGTGTACCACGGGGAAACAAAACGGCCACTTCACAAATGCATGAGCCGAGGTGGCACAGCAGGTAGGGTGCAATACTGCAGGCCACTGAAGCTGACTGTAGATCTGTAGGTCAGCGGTTCAAATCTCATCACCGGCTCAAGGTTGACTCAGCCTTCCATCCTTCCGAGGTGGGTCAAATGAGGACCCGGATTGTGGGGGCAATAGGCTGGCTCTGCTAAAAAGTGCTATTGCTAACATGTTGTAAGCCGCCCTGGGTCTAAGGAAAGAAGGGCGGCATTAAAAAAATTGAATAAAAAATTGAATAAATCGAACAAATGACATAACATAGAACGAACCAGGGAAAAATTGCAGAGTACAGGAACCATTTACACCAGATAAGCCTCCAAGAGGCCTCAATGACCCTCTAAAAGGATGCAAATGACCAGCTGTCTGCAAGGAGTATAAGTCCTTCCCTTCTCCACCCTCTGGTCCGAACTGAAGAAGCCCCATGGGTGAGAAGCGAGACCATCTTCAAAGATGCGACCTTCTGAGAAGCAAAGTCAATGGGGAAGACAGGATCACTTAACAATCAGGTGTCTGATTGATTTTACCAAGCAGCAAAAGATTATAAAATGAGGCCAAATGTCCTTAAGAGCTATTGTCCTTTTTTATTAGTATTAATTTTTTATACATACACAAACATTTCAATGACAAACAAAACATACATTTGGGAAATTTGCCCTCCCTGCTCATTTAGAATTTTCAATCTGAGAATTTTCCAATTTTTTTCCTTTTTGTGTGTGTGTTAACGTGCTGCTTTGCATACAGTATTTGCATTTTTGGATATTTATCCTTGAATTTTATTTATTTCTTTCCTCTAGCCGATTATAAAAAATTTCCCATATCTTATAATATTTTGAGTCTTCTTTCCCCTTTAGCTTTTTTGACAGCATGTCCATCTCTGCACAATCCATCACCTTTTTAATAATCATCCCTTCTTCAGGTATTTTATCGGATTTCCACTGTTGAGCATATACAATCTTTGCCGCTGTCAAAATGAGAATAATCAAGTATCGTACTTTTTTAAAATTCTTGTTGAGAATACCCAGCAAATGTAATTCTGTTTTTTCCCCACTTCTTCATTATTTCTTTTATCCATTCCCCTACCTTGTTCCAACAATTTTTGACCTCTGAACAGGTCCACCATTGATGATAAAATGTACCTTTTTCTTTTATACACTACCTGCACTTCCCTCTTTTTAAAAAAGAACCATTGTCATGATTCCAGGTAGCATCCAAATTTAAATCAGAGCATTCCTCAAAGTTCCAAATTATTCCCAGAACCATCCTGGCACCTACACAAGGAAACCTGAATTGAGTTTCCCACCCAGTTGAAAGTTCACATCCCTTGTCCCCCCACCCACAAATGTGTCACATTGCCCACTCAAATTGTGCCAACGTAGCCAGTCCTCCTGCTTCCACCCAGGTGGGAGGGCATAGGATGGCCTTGAATCTCTCAAAAGAATGCTTTGTGGCTGCATCTGTTCCCTTGTGAAAATCACCCCTCCCACGTTCCCATAAACATATAGATAGTGTGGCAAGCCGTTGATTTCTCACCAACTTCTGCACCACCTTTGACAGCTGTCTTGCTTAAGAACAAACTTTTTGAGTTCAAATCATGGTTACACACAACCCGGTCATGCAATCAAAGTCCTTTACGGTGGTTATGTGACCTTCCTTTTGCGACCTTTGAAGTCAATGGGAAAACCCCAATTCACTTAACAACCGTGTTACTAATTTAACCACTGTAGCGAGTCACTTAAAATGACTGTTTATTTATTTATTTATTTATTATTTAGATTTGTATGTCGCCCCTCTCCGCGGACTCGGGGCGGCTCACAACAAGGCATAAACAAATCGTAACAAATCCAAATAAATTTAATATTTAAAAAAGTTTAAAAAGAACCCCAATATACTAACAAGCACACACACAAACATACCATACATAAATTGTACATGCCCGGGGGAGATGTTTCAGTTCCCCCATGCCTGACGACAGAGGTGGGTTTTAAGAACTTTACGGAAGGCAGGGAGAGTAGGGGCAGTTCTAATCTCCGGGGGGAGTTGGTTCCAGAGAGTCGGGGCCGCCACAGAGAAGGCTCTTCCCCTGGGGCCCGCCAACCGACATTGTTTAGTCGACGGGACCCGGAGAAGGCCAACTCTGTGGGACCTAATCGGTCGCTGGGATTCGTGCAGCAGGAGGCGGTCTCGGAGGTATTCTGGTCCAGTGCCATGAAGGGCTTTAAAGGTCATAACCAACACTTTGAATTGTGACCGGAAATTGATCGGCTACCAATGCAGACTGCGGAGTGATGGTGAAACATGGGCATACCTAGGTAAGCCCATGACTGCTCTCGCAGCTGCATTCTGCATGATCTGAAGTTTCCGAACACTTTTCAAAGGTAGCCCCATGTAGAGAGCATTACAGAAGTCGAACCTCGAGGTGATGAGGGTATGAGTGACTGTGAGCAATGAGTCCCGGTCCAGGTAGGGCCGCAACTGGTGCACCAGGCGAACCTGGGCAAACGCCCCCCTCGCCACAGCTGAAAGATGGTTCTCTAATGTGAGCTGTGGATCGAGGAGGACGCCCAAGTTGCGGACCCTCTCCGAGGGGGTCAATAATTCCCCCCCCAAGGTAATGGACGGACAGATGGAATTGTCCTTGGGAGGCAGGACCCACAGCCACTCCGTCTTATCCGGGTTGAGTTTGAGTCTGTTGACACCCATCCAGGCCACCCATCCAGGCCCCGACTGTGGCAGGGGAAGCTCGTAAAATGGGGCAAAATTCACTCAATGACAAAAAGTTTGAGCTAAATTGTGGTCAAGACCTACCATGTTTTTGGAGTATCAGACATACCTTTCTTCCCCCTTAAAAAGGCTGAAAATTTGGCTGCATCTTATACTCCAAATGTATCTTTTATTAAGCTTTTTAAAAAACCCGTAGCAAGGTACTAATGTGATCTACCCTTTGCCTGATTCTTTCATTGCTGCTCCCTCCAACAAGGCTTTTTTCAGCCCTAATGAGGTGCTAACACTGAAGCTGCTTTGCTAGCAAGCAATCTTATGCCTTTTTTTTTCGGCGAGAGAAGCTATCATCTGTCCTTTGCTGTTCTGTCTGGGTTCCCCCAGACGTCAACACCAACTAAAAAGAGTAGCCAGACACGCTGGTAAAAAGCAAAGTCATTTTATATCTTGGAAAACAAACACAGATAACAAAAACTGTTCTTACAAACTGGAATGCTATGAAGCTTCACAGAAGAGTCACGACGGCCAGACAATACAACAGGCTTCTTGCTGGCACACACACCACTGTAGATAATAAAACCCACGCCTCCCCCAAGTTTTCAGCCTTCGAGGCCACAAGCCAGAATCAGAGACGCCAAGGATCGAAGCAACGTCACAGGACTCCCAAAAGATAACTCTCCACAATACAGGAAGGGCGGGCCTGCCTTTTCAACCTTTCTGAGGAGAACCACACCCAAACCCAGCTGTTGCCTATTAGGGATGGAAATCCCTGGCTAATTGTCCCCTTCATTGTGCTGCCCTTCGCTGCCTCATATCTATGATGGCTTGTGCGTTCTCATCTAATGACTCCAGGCTACTCGCTGGGGAGAGCTCCCCCCCGGGGGTCTCAGGCTGTTCTCCCTCCTCCTCCTCCTGACATTCCTCTTCCCCGTCTGCCTGGTCCTCCTCCTCCTCCTGTTCCTCATCCTCCCCCTCTGAGCATGGAGCCGGCAGAGTTCCAGCCGTTCCCTGAGGAGCCTCAGACTGAATCACAACATTTGCTAGCCAAATGATCTTCCCTTTGCCTGATTTTCTCATTGTTTCTCTTTTTGGAGAGAGAGAAGTGTTTTAGAAACTATTTTTTATCCCCAACCAGGGGATAAAAAGCAAGTGCATGGGCTCAAAACCAGCAAACTAATGTGCTGAAGTTGACCAGTCTAGCCAGATTAATACCTGGTAGACAGATTATTTTTTCCCTATTTTCCTCCAACAAAACTAAGGTGCGTCTTATGCTCCAAAAATATGGTATCTGTATCCCTCTCCCACCTGCTGGAAGGAATTTACAACTGGGTAGCACCATGTAAAGACATCAAAAATAATGGTGGAGACCTCCCATCTCTTTGGGAATAGAGGAGACTTCTAACCTACACATTCGTTCTTAACTTAACAACCATGGCTGTCCATAACTGACCAGTAGGTGCTTTTGTAGGATGACTTGTACATTTAATGGAGTGAAGCTTAAAATCGAAGAGGAAATTATCTCTTTTTTTTTAGTTTTATTTATATATTTTGTACAAAGTGCTTAGTGAACAGCATACTGTCTAGATTAATTATGATTTAGATTAATTAGATTATTAGAGTTGCAAGGGACCTTGTAGGTCATCTAGTCCAACCCCCAGCTCAAGCAGGAGTTCCTACACCATTTTGGACAAATGACTGTCCAATCTCCCTTTGAAAGTCTCAAGTGTTGGAGCTCTCATAACCTCCGCAGGCAATTAGCTAAAATGTTCCAATAATGTTTCTGTTAAATGTTGGAAATTTTGGGTACATATTATCACATGTGCTGGAAATCTCTGGGTGAGATCATCCGAGGGCATGGGGTGAGGTATCATCAGTACGCTGATGATACCCAGCTTTACATCTCTACCCCATGTCCAGTCAACGAAGCAGTGGAAGTGATGTGCCGGTGTCTGGAGGCTGTTGGGGCCTGGATGGGTGTCAACAGACTCAAGCTCAACCCGGATAAGACGGAGTGGCTGTGGGTCCTGCCTCCCAAGGAAAATTCCATCTGTCCGTCCATTACCCTGGGGGGGGGAATTATTGACCCCCTCGGAGAGGGTCCGCAACTTGGGCGTCCTCCTCGATCCACAGCTCACATTAGAAAACCATCTTTCAGCTGTGGCGAGGGGGGCGTTTGCCCAGGTTCGCCTGGTGCACCAGTTGCGGCCCTATCTGGACCGGGACTCATTGCTCACAGTCACTCATGCCCTCATCACCTCGAGGTTGGACTACTGTAATGCTCTCTACATGGGGCTACCTTTGAAAAGTGTTCGGAAACTTCAGATCGTGCAGAATGCAGCTGCGAGAGCAGTCATGGGCCTACCTAGGTATGCCCATGTTTCGCCATCACTCCGCAGTCTGCATTGGTTGCCGATCAATTTCCGGTCACAATTCAAAGTGTTGGTTATGACCTTTAAAGCCCTTCATGGCATTGGACCAGAATACCTCCGAGACTGCCTCCTGCCGCACGAATCCCAGCGACCGATTAGGTCCCACAGAGTGGGCCTTCTCCGGGTCCCATCAACTAAACAATGTCGGTTGGCGGGCCCCAGGGGAAGAGCCTTCTCTGTGGCGGCCCCGACTCTCTGGAACCAACTCCCCCCGGAGATTAGAACTGCCCCTACTCTCCCTGCCTTCCGTAAAGTTCTTAAAACCCACCTTTGCCGTCAGGCATGGGGGAACTGAAACATGTACACATGAACATGTACACATGAAACATGTACACATGAACTCGCATGTACAATTTATGTTTAGTATGTTTGTGTGTGTGCTTGTTAGTATATTGGGGTTCTTTTTAAAAACTTTTTAAAATATTTAAATTTATTTGAATCTATTTGGATTTGTACGATCTGTTTATGCCTTGTTGTGAGCCGCCCCGAGTTCGCGGAGAGGGGCGGCATACAAATCTAAATAATAAATAAATAAATAAATAAAAATGTCCAAAAGCCAAATAAATAAATAAAATAAAAATTTGGGTGAAAATGCCTATGTGTTTAGGGGAAAAAATTTAAAGCAGCATATAGATTTTAAATCAGATTTTTTGTTAGGCGTATTACTAGAGAAATATCATAAAGGGAATGTCTATTTAATATTACATGTTTTTGACAGCAAGAATTGTATTTACGCAACCACTGGAAAAATTAGGAAACAGCTCCCCAGAAAAAAGAAATAATTTAAAAAAACTACTTACCCCAGATTTTACCCCAGAAGGTATGCTACTCAGAATATGGAAAAAAAATATTCCAAAAGAACTCAGTATTTAATGATGCATATAGTAACTGCTGCTAGAATATCTCGTGCTGAACTTTGGAAAAACAAAATGACTCCATCAGTAAATAACACTATAGATTAAATTTAATAATGGGCAGAAATGGACAAAATGACAATGGAATTTAAGAGAACAAGTGATTCAGAATTTAATGAGACGTGGAATAATTGGTACAAGTGGATAGAGAATAGAAATAAAGCAATAATTTATGGATAAACAGCTAAATATGAAATATATAATGTGAAAGGGTATACAAAAACAGATGGATATATAAATTTAGCTATTTGTGTACTTATTTATCTATCTAGTTATTTATCTATACAGATATCTTCAAATTTGTAAATAACTGATAAAGAAATAGAGGGAGACCAGGATAGATCTATTTCAAGTTTTTTAGCTCTCGTCAGTTAGCCATACTCTCAGGATTCAAACCTGGGTTAAAGGTTCTAACTACAGGCCACAGGCTCTACTCATTTTTTATCAGTTGAGCCAGGGGAAATTTAAATGTTTTTTTGTCAAATCACCCAGCAGATCCAAATATGGATATCTACTGTAGCTATCTATCTATCTATCTGTCTGTCTGTCTCTCCTTCCATCTATCTATCTATCTATCTATCTATCTATCTATCTATCTATCTATCTATCTATCTATCTATCTATCTGTCTGTCTCTCCTTCTATCTATCTATATCTATCTATCCATCTGTCTGTCTCTCCCTCTATCTATCTATCTATCTATCTATCTATCTATCTATCATCTATCTATCTATCTATCTATCTATCTATCTATCTATCTATCTCTTTATATATCTATACACCTATATATCTATATCTAAATATCTATGCACTTATATAACTATATCCAACTATCTATCTTTTTAAATGTAAACAAACGTGTATGTATATAACACTGTAAAATCAGATACATAAGGAAATGGGTAAAGTTGTAAAAAATGATTGTGATGTGTATATTTTTAATTTGCAAAGTTTAATAAATAAAACTATAAATAAAAAATAAATACCGGACTGTGCAGAAATGGACAGGTTAACATTGAAGATAAAACCAAAAAGAACACACCGAATATTTTCGACCTTGGGATTTGTTTGCTCAACGGTTGGGATAGTAGAGGTAGAAACTAGGAAGTTTAATATTGCCATAAAATGATAATATAGTATCTTGAATAAACGTAACAACGTCGGTGTAGCATGCAGTGTACTGCTTTACTCAATAATGGAAAGTCAAGCGGCATCTGTTGGCCCCACTCAACGTGACTCAGTTATATTTGAGCCGTTTGTAAATATATGACCCGAAAAGGCCTCCACACGGTGTTTGCGTGGAGCAACAATCACAAAAAAGGCTCGGGGAGAATTTCCCTGCCACTTCCTCGTTGTGCAACGCCTCGCTTTTTGTCCACCTCTTGACGTAGGGTGGGTGGTTCCAGGGGCATTTATAAGGGGAACGAGGCCAACCACATGCACTCGACAACTGCCATCCAAAGCGGGAGGATTTGTTGCATTCCACAACACAACAGCATGGGTGACTTTCTTCAGCGGTGGAAGATTCACAAAGGTGAGGTCCAAAACCAAAGGCAAAAATGGAAATTCAGAATTGGTTTTAAATTTGTTTTGGTTGCCATGATGCAAAAAAGGGATGTTGAGACTCTAGAAAAAGTGCAGAGAAGAGCAACAAAGATGATTAAGGGACTGGAGGCTAAAACATGCAAAGAACGGTTGCAGGAACTGGGCATGGCTAGTTTAACGAAAAGAACCAGGGGAGACATTGATAGCAGTCTTCCAATATTTCAGGGATTGCCACAAAGAAGAGGGAGTCAGGCTATTCTCCGAAGCACCTGAGGGTAGAACAAGAAGCAATGGGTGGAAACTAAACAAGAAAGAGAAATTTCCTGGCAGAACAATTAGCCAGTGGAACAGCTTGCCTCCAGAAGTTGTGAATGCTCAAACATTGCAAGTTTTTAAGATGTTGGATAATCATCCATCTGAAGTAGTGTAGGGTTTCCTGCCTAAGCAGGAGGTTGGATTAGAAGACCTCTAAGGTCCCTTCCAACTCTGTTTATTATTATTATTGGGAGCATGCTACGTGTTGTATTAACTCCGTTTTGGCTGACCTGTTTGCGGTTTAATCGTGTCGACTCGCCCAATGGCGGTTTGTAAACAATGTCTTATCGGCCAATGACCCCAGCCAATGGTATTGGATTCAAGATAGAATAGAACAGAATTTTATTGGCCAAGTGTGATTGGACACACAAGGAATTTGTCTTGGTGCACATGCTCTCAGTGTCCATAAAAGAAAAAGATACATTTGTCAAGAATCATCTGGTACAACACTTAATGACTGTCATGGGGTCAAATATGCAATGAAGAAACAATATTAATTAAAAAAATCTTAGGATACAAGCAGTTACAGTCATAGTCCCAAGTGGGAAGAAAAGGATGATAGGATGATGAGAAAAACTAGTAGAAATAGAAGTGCAGACTTAGTAAAAAGTTTGACAGTGTTGAGGGAATTAGTATTTGTTTAGTAGAGCAGTTTTTCCCAACCTTGGCAACTTGAAGATATTTGGACTTCAACTCCCAGAATTCCCCAGCCAGCATCCGCTGGCTGGGGAATTCTGGGAGTTGAAGTCCAAATATCTTCAAGTTGCCAAGGTTGGGAAACACTGTAGTAAAGTGATGGCGTTCGGGAAAAAACTGTTCTTGTGTCTAGTTGTCTTGGTGTGCAGTGCCCTAAACTTTGTTTGTGAGTAAGTTTGTTTGTGACTAAACAAACTATGACTTAAATGTAATGTGTAAGAGGCCCAGTGGTCTATATATTTTACATGAATTAGAAAATTATTAAGGTTTAAGTTGGCGAGAGCATGTCGGCCACTTGCCTACACGTACACAATACATTTTTCTTGATTGCTGGGCCACTTTATGCTGCACTGGGGAGACCTCCACTTTTGGTCACCATGGTGTGACAAAGATGTTGAGACTCTAGAAAAAGTGCAGAGAAGAGCAACAAGGATAATTAGGGGGCTGAAAGCTAAAACGTATGAAAACCAGTTGCAGGAATTGGGTACGCCTAGTCCAGTGAAAAGAAGGACCAGGGGAGACACGATAGCATTTTCCAGGGTATCTACGAGACCGCCTTCTGCCACACGAATCCCAGCGACCGGTTAGGTCCCACAGAGTTGGCCTTCTCCGGGTCCCGTCGACTAAACAATGTTGTCTGGCGAGACCCAGGGGAAGAGCCTTCTCTGTGGTGGCTCCAACCCTCTGGAAGCAGCTCCCCCCAGAGATTAGGATTGCCCCCACCCTCCTTAAAACCCACCTCTGCCATCAGGCATGGGGGAATTGAAACATCTCCCCCTTGCCCATGTAGTTTTGGTGTATGATTGATTGTGTGCTTGTTTTTTATATACAGTGATCCCTCGATTATCGCGAGGGTTCCGTTCCAAGACCCCTCGCGATAATCGATTTTTCGCGATGTAGGGTTGCGGAAGTAAAAACATCATCTGCGCATGCGCACCCTTTTTTTTCATGGCCGCGCATGCGCAGATGGTGGAGTTTGCATGGGCGGCGGGGAAGACCCAGGGAAGGTTCCTTCGGCCGCCCAGCAGCTGATCTGCTTGGCAGCGCAGCAGCAGCGAGCAGACGAAGATCGGGGTTTCCCCGCCGCCCACGCAAAGGGGAAACCCCGATTCGGCTCCTCGCTGCTACCGCGCTGCCGAGCAGATCAGCTGCTGGGCGGCCGAAGGAACCTTCCCTGGGTCTTCCTCGCTGATGCCCCCGCTCGCCCGCCGCCCGCCAGCAAGAGGGGGAGAGATAGAGAAAGAGAGAGAAGGAAAGAAAGAGATGAGAGAGGGAGGAAGAGAGTGTGAGAGAGGAAGAAGCAAGATAGAGAAAGAGAGAGAGAAAGAAAGATGAGAAAGGAAGGAAGAGAGTGACGTCATCGGGTGGGAAAAATCGCGATATAGCGTTTCGCGAAGAACGAGATCGCGAAAATCGAGGGATCACTGTACTGGGGTTTCTTTCTTTTTTTTGGGACTTTTTAACCTAAAACTGTAATTTAGATTGCTAAATATTAGATTTGTTACTATGTACTGTTTTTACCATTGTTGTGAGCCGCCCCGAGTCAGCGGAGAGGAGCGGAATATAAATCCAATAAATCTAATCTAATCTAATATTTGAGGGGGCTGCCCCAAACGAGAGAGAGGGCAACCTATTTTCCAAAGCACATGGAGCAGGACGAGAAACAATGGATGGAAACTAAATCAAAGCAGAGAAGCAACCTGGAATTAAGAAGTCAGAACAATTGACCAGTGGAACTGCTTGCCACCAGAAGTTGTGGATAATACTCCATCAAGGGAAGGAGATTGTATAGCTATTTGTCTGAAATGACACAGGGTCTCCGACTTGAGCAGAGGCGCAGAGATGCCCCAGGAGGCCAAAAAAACCTGGGGGGAAAGGCCCCATTTTTGGCCAAAAAACGCCGGGCTGTTTTTGCCTGTAGAATGCTTCTGGAGGCGACGGAAGGATAAAAAGGGGTACAGATGCTCCAGGCCAGAAAATGGGCAAAACCAGCCTATTTTTCACCTCCTGCACCTCTAGAAGATAAACAGGGAAAGAGAGAGAGAGAGAAGGAAGGAAGAGAAAGGAAGAAAGGAAGGAAGAGGAAGGAAGGAAGGAAGGAAGGAAGGAAGGAAGGAAGGAAGGAAGGAAGGAAGGAAGGAAGATTCTCAACTTGGTCACTTTTAAGATGTGTGGACTTTTGGAAGTTGAAGTCCACAGATCTTAAAGAATAAGAATTAGAATAGAAAATAGAATAGAATAGTAGAGTTGGAAGGGGCCTTACAGGTCTTCTAGTCCAGTGTTTTTCAACCAGTGTGCCGTGGCACACTAGTGTGCCGCGAGACATGGTCAGGTGTGCCGCGAAGCTCAGAGAGAGAAAGAAAGCAAGAGAGAGAGAGAGAAAGAAAGCAAGAGAGAGAGAAAGAGAACAAGAAAAAGAAAGCAAGAGAGAGAAAGAAAGAGAGGGAAGGAAGGAGAGAAAGAGAAAGACATAGAGGGAGGTAGGGAGGGAGAGAGAAAGAGAGCAAAAGGGAGAGGAAGGAAGGAAGAGAATGAAAGAGGGATGCAGAGAGAGAGAAAGAAAGAGGGAGAGAAAGAGGGAGGGACAGAGAAATAGAGCGAAAGGGAGGAAGAGAGAGCGCGAATTTTTTTGTCCAAACTTTTTTTAGCCACCACCACCCACCACCCCCGCTCAATGTGCCCCAGGGTTTTGTAAATGTAAAAAATGTGCCGCAGCTCAAAAAAGGTTGAAAATCACTGTTCTAGTCCAACCCCCTGCTTAGGCAGGAAACCCTCCACTACTTCAAATGATTATCCAACATCTTCCTAAAAACTTCCAGTTGAAAAATCACAACTTCTAGAGGCAAGCTGTTCCACGGATTAATTGTTGTCATGAAAATTCTTCTTAGTTCTAAGTTGCTTCTCTCCTTGGTGAGTTTCCACCCATTGCTTCTTGTTCTACCCTTGTTCTTGTGCTCAACCTAGGCCACCTTTAAGATGTGTGGACTTCTGGGAGTTGAAGTCCATGTCTTAAAGAATTGTAGTCCACACATCTTAAAGAATTCTGGGAGTTGAAGTCCACATGTCTTAAAGTCACCAAAGTTGAGATACACTGTACTGCAGGGGTCACCAACCTTTTGGAAATCAGGGACCACTAAATTCATAATTTTAAATGTTGGGGACCATTAATATGATTTTTTTTTTAAAAAAAGATATAGTACTTAGTGCAATATTAAAAATGCAAATAATTTTTCTGCAGACCACCAAAATTTTCTCATGGAGCCAGTGGGTGACCACTGCTGCATTGGACATTAATGCTATGTAGTTGAGTTGCATGATCTACCAACAAGAGCTGGGGTGGTGCAGTGGTTAGAGTGCAGCACTGCAGGCTATTTCAGCTAACTGCTAGCTGTAGTTCAGCAGTTCAAACCTCACCACCGGCTCAAGGTTGACTCAGCCTTCCATCCTTCCAAGGTGGGTAAAAATGAGGACCCAGATTGTTGGAGGCAAGAGGTTGATTCTGTAAACCGTTTAGAGAGGGCTGTAAAAGCATTATGAAGCACTCTACAGTATAAGTCTAAATGCTACTGCTATTGCTAACAAGCCATGCGATCAATTGTTAAGGCTCCACCTGACCCACAGATTCCTAGAAAAAGCAATTTGACAATGGCCAATAAGACTAGGAAGTGAATAAATCCCTTTTTCTTTCTTTCCTTTCATTCCAGCCTCCATCATCACAATTGTGTTCGTCGCTGCAGCCTTGAGTTCGGCCACCGCCGTCTTTCTCCGATGCTCCACGACCAAAATCAACAACCGCCTGGTGGCCAACTGCCAAGGCCAAGGCCTCACGGCCATCCCCAAGGTGGACGCGTCCACTCAGGTCTTCCTGCTGAATTTTAACTCCTTCACCACCATCCAGGCGTCTTCGTTCCCACGGATGAGCGCCCTGAAGGTGCTGTCGTTGGGGAAACAGCTGGGACAACCACTCTACGTCGGAGAGGGGGCCTTCGCAAAGGTGTCCAACATCACCTTCCTAGATTTGGGAGGCAACCGGAACCTGTCACTGCATCCCAAAGCATTCCAAGGTTTGACCAAACTCAAGGTATTACTCTTAGACACTAGTGGTTTCGACAACGGGATCCTGGAGAAGGGTTATTTCCAAGACCTTTTCTCGCTGGAAACCTTGGACCTTCGAGGAAACAATCTCCATCGATTGAGCCCAGATCCCACCTTCCAAGGACTGAAAAAATTAAGCATCCTTCGGTTGAGTCTCAATAAAATCAGGACCATTTGCGGGGATGACCTCCAATATCTCAGCGGGCGTCACCTGACCTTCCTCGACTTGTCCTCCAATCGACTCTCAAGCGGTCGTCCTTCTTGCGCCAACCCGTTTCTCAACATCACCCTGGGCACCTTGGACATTTCTTCCAACCCGTGGAATGTGGCGCGCGCCGAAGAGTTCCTCAAAAGCCTGAACGGCACAAGGATCCAGAACCTCAAGATGCAACATTCAGGAGCCATCGGCAGCGGGTTCGGCTTCCAGAACTTACAGGATATTTCAGACACCACGTTCTCCGGGCTGCGTCACAGCCACATCGGGACTTTCGACATGTCTCATGGTTTCCTCAACACGCTACAGGCCTCGGTCTTCTCCAGCTTGCCAGATCTCAATACCTTGCTCTTGAGATCCAACCAGATTAATCGGATTCAAAAGGGGGCGTTTTCGGGGTTAAGCAAGCTGCAAGTTCTGGATCTGTCCAATAATCTTCTCGGAGAGCTATACGCAGAAGCACTGGAGGATCTGAAGTCCTCTCCTCTACGCCGTCTGATTCTGAAGTCCAACCACCTTGGGATTGTTCAGCATAACGCCCTGACGGGTCTAAAACATTTGCAGTTCCTTGACCTGCAAGACAACGCTCTTGGCAGAGTTCCCTCTGGGAATCTCCCTTCCTTGCGGACTCTTAATTTGGGGCAAAACAGGATCACACATACCTGGGGCATAGAAAAACTTGGCCCAAACCTGGTCCATCTTGAGCTCTCCTCCAACCGTCTAAAGGACCTGCAGAATGTCTGGCCTTACCTCGCTGAGATTCCCAGCTTACGGTTTCTGAATCTTTCCGACAACTACCTGACGTCATGTTCGCACGTCAAGAAGTCTCCGAGGCAACTTACACAACTGGACCTTTCCCGCAACGATCTGGGAAACGTTTGGGCCACCCAGATGTGCACGGATCTCTTCCAGGATCTGGAGAACCTCCGGGTGTTGAATCTCAGCTCCAATCACCTTCGAGACTTGCCTGGGAATCTCTTCCAGAATTTGGGGTCTTTAGAAATCCTGGATCTCGGGGCCAACAGGTTGCACAAACTCCCAGAAGGGATTTTCCGTAGTTTGAAATCCCTGCTTGGTCTGAGTGTCGGCGGGAATCCGCTGATGACCCTCTCACCTTCCTCATTTCAACCAATGGGGCGGCTGCGTTTCCTGGATTTGAGGGAACTATCCTTAGTTTGCAGTTGCGGCCTCAAAAATTTCAGCGATTGGCTACAGAACCCCAACACGACTCTGAGGGCATCTGAGTTGACTTGCATTCAGGTCAGCTCTAATTTCCAGAGTCAGCCCTTGCCTCAGTTCCTACACAAGTGTCTCTCTTAAGACAACGGACATGTTTCCCCTCTGCATGTAGGAGATTCCCATCTTCCTGGGCCAACAACTCTCAGAATTCCCAGCCTACACGAAATTAGGATGGCAGGACTTTTTCCCCTCTCCTGAAAACCCAGCAGCGAGAACAATTTGGCTGGAAAAAGAGGAATTGCAATTAGAATGTAAATACAGTGTTCCCTCGATTTTCGCGGAGGATGCGTTCCGAGACCACCTGCGAAAATCGAATTTCCGCGAAGTAGAGATGCGGAAGTAAATACACCATTTTTGGCTATGGACAGTATCACAAGCCATCCATTAACACTTTAAATCCCTAAATTACCATTTCCCATTCCCTTAACAACCATTTACTCACCATTATTACTGGTACTCACCATTGAATAAGACACTTAGTGATCCTGATATTTATAAACATAATTATTTATTAACAATAATTATTATTTTTTGTTATTTATTTGCAAAAATTATTAGTTTGGCGATGACATATGACGTCATCGGGTGGGAAAAACCGTGGTATAGGAAAAAAAACAACAAAGTATTTTTTAATTAATATTTTTTTAAAAACCGTGGTATAGGCTATTCGCGAAGTTTCAACCCGCGAAAATCGAGGGAACACTGTAGTCCTCAATGTATATTTGACCCCCAAATTTATGTTGCTAAGCAAGTTAAGTAAATGTTGGCCCATTTTACCTTTCTTGACAGTTAAGTGAATCAATGCAGTTGTTATATTGTTTATGGATATTTGTCAGCTTGCAAAAGGGGGCCATGCAATCCTGGGAAACAGCTATAAATAGAAACCAATTGCCAAGGCTCTGAATTTTGATCATGGCAACCATGGTATACTGCAATGGTTGTGTAAAAAATGGTCTTTTCTTTCAGTGCTATTGTTAGTGGTCAGTAAATGGAACTGTTGTAAGTGGAAGACTACTGTAAAGTACAAAATATACATGATAAGCTATCATGCTAGGAAAATTTATTGCAATGTAACAATGCAGTGTGATCTGAAAAAAAAAAAGAGAGGTGTTGTAATTTGTGTATGTTGCAACTGAGCTGAGCTTTGTATATTTGTAAATAAACCGGCACTTTAGAAAATAACATTCTGCTTAATAATTTCTTTCAAAGGAAATAAAACCAGGCTTAATTGCCGCAGCCTTTGGAAATTTTAAATAGGCGTGGAATTAGGAGGATAATTTTTAAAGCTGTCCTATGGGGCTCCCTATTGGCTGTATTCACACAACATAATTAATATTAATGTTTTGAAAGTGTTTTAGAATTCAGGTTTGGGTCCAGTATGCCGAACACCACAAAATTCGGTACGGACCCAAATTGTGCAGGTTCGGTTCACTCAACACTAGTTTTCTATTTGCAGCTCAGACAAGATCACCAAGTGCTTATAGCCAGGTCAGCTGAAAAACAGAAAAAGGACTCACAAATACATCGTATATTTTACTTTATGCAAAGTTCTGACACGAGAATCCAATCCACGAAGCAAATGCCACCAGTTTAGCTCAGCTCACTAAGTGGGTACATAAATGACACATGTCACCGTGTTCGAGTCAGATTTGAGCGTCTGTTTATTTATTTATTGGACTTTTATGCCGCCCCTCTCCGAGGACTCGGGGCGACTTACAACATATAATAAAACGATGTGTAACATTCTAGATCCAATTAATTAAATATAAGATCTAAAAAAAACCAAGCCATAAAAACCAGTCATTCCCATTCAATCAACTTTCATTGGCCAGGGGGAAAGAACCTAATAGCCCCAAATCTGGCGGCACAAAGGAGTCTTCCAAATTAGGAGGGTGGGGGCAGTACGAATCTCCGGGGGGGGGGGGGTTGATTCCACAGGACTGGGGCCCCCAGAGAAGGCTCTCCTCCTAAGACCTGCCAACCAACACTGTCTAGCTGTTAATTGGAACAATCCCAAACTGCATTAAATTCAGACAAAGAGATGTACTGAAGTTACCACTTTGGTAAATGAATGTGAGGCACTGTTTACTCATTCGTAGAAGGCTCCCAACACATCGTGGCTAATTCTTCTACTTCCTGGTTGTGATTTCTTTGGAACGGTTAGCCAAGGAAGGACGCTTTCCCTGCCAAAATATATTCACGCCATCTCTCCGGTGCTCTGCTGGGCTTCTCGGCACGAGCCCTCAATTAAGTTCAAAGGTAGGAATTCAGATACACACAGTTGTAAAGTCAATAGCACTGTTTTTTATTGAATGTAAAATATGAGCCAAACACACATTTAGTCAGGCAAAGAGCTCACCACCTTCAAAGCCTTGAATGCTGTGAAGAACAATAAACAAACACAAAGCAGATAACCAGCAGCTGTGAAGACCACTTGGGGATCTCCAGTGGTTTCTTCTTCCCTTCCAGCGAGCGGGTGCGGAAACACCGATGCTTCACAACGCGGCTGCCTGGGATGGTCACAGCGTCCCTGGAGAGCCAGAATGCACAAGCATTCGCCAAGGGGACCGGCTTCAGAGGACCTCAAGGGAAACGCTCACCACAAATGCAAGGACTCTGGTTGGGGCAGCCCGGCAGGGAAACGAGATGGCCAGGGTGTTTCAAACAGCTCGGGCGGCCAGCCGCATACTGGTACTGACACATAGAAACATAGAAGTCTGACGGCAGAAAAAGACCTCCTGGTCCATCTAGTCTGCCCTTATACTATTTTCTGTATTTTATCTTAGAATGGATATGTGTTTATCCCAGGCATGTTTAAATTCAGTTACTGTGGATTTATCTACCACGTCTGCTGGAAGTTTGTTCCAAGGATCTACTACTCTTTCAGTAAAATAATATTTTCTCATGTTGCTTTTGAGAAAATATTATTTTACTGAAAGAGTAGTAGATCCTTGGAACAAACTTCCAGCAGATGTACATAATGTACACCCAGGCCACAGAACCCTGGCAGCTGCACCCACAGCTGAGGACAGGGCCATGGCTCTGGGGTTATGGATGGGTGAACACCTCTAAGTCACAGCCACTCTCCTTACTCTCCTTCAAGGGTTCTCAAGTCACAAACTTCACTATGATTTAGTTCAAAAGTCCTGGACAGTTCAAAAAGTCCTGATTCGAAATACGCTTTACTCCTTCACCAAACTGATAAACTTCCACGCCCAGAGGCCAGAAGGTAATTTAACAGCAGCCCCAATTAGTCTAATTACACCCAATCACAGGTGATCTCCCTTATTTCCTGTAGTATTTACTAGCAGTTGCTCTTTCCTTGACATTGCCCTGCGTCTGCGCACGTCAATGAATGTCTCCTCTTCTGAATCCAGCGATGACAATGATGATGAATCACTCACGGGGCGACTATCTAATGGGCTACCTCTTCTGAGGATCCCATTTTCACTTCCATTATCTGATACAGACACTTCGCTGTCAGAAGCAGTCGGCAGCAAAACTGGCCCCTGACATTGGGAAGATTCACCCACATCCACCCCCGCAGTCCTTGGGGCAGGAGCTGGCCCGGAGCCAACCACAACACCTGGTGGGGGGAGGAAAGAACAATGCAGAAATTTAGATATAATTCAAGTTATGAAAAAAGCAACAGAGAGAGGAGTCCCCAAAGTGCTTTTGTTTCTAGGGGCAATTGGACGTTCTCGTTTCTTTCTTTAGTCTTCAGAAGGAGTTTCTTCAGCTCTGACTGGATGGAGAGGGATGGATGGACTTCTACTCCTTGCAGACAACTGGTCATTTGTATCCTTTTTAAGAGTGTCGCTGAGGCCACATGGACTCCACCCTACCACCTCTCACAATAATAGACAACACAGTATCAACAGTAGAGACCTTCAAATTTCTAGGTTCTGTCCTATCTCAAGACCTAAAATGGTCACCTAACATCAAAAACATCATAAAAAAAAGCACAACAAAGAATGTTCTTTCTGCGCCAAGTCAGGAAGCTCAAACTGCCCAAGAGCTGCTGATACAGTTCTACAGAGGAATCATTGAGTCTGTCATCTGCATCTCTGCAACTGTCTGGTTTGTTTCTGCAACCCAACAGGACCGACACAGACTTCAGAGGAGAATCACAACTGCAGAAAAAAAAATTGCTGCCAACCTGCCTTCCATTGAGGACCTGTATACTGCACGAGTCAAAAAGAGGGTAGGGAAAATATTTATTGACCCTTCACTTCCTGGACACAAACTGTTTCAACTCGTACCCACAAAACGTCGCTACAGAGCACTGCACACCAAGAGAACTAGACACAAGAACAGTTTTTTTCCAAACGCCATCACTCTACTAAACAAATAATTTCCTCAACACTGTCAGACTTTCTACTAAATCTGCACTTCTATTCTACTAGTTTTTCTCATCATTCCTATCACCCATTTCCTCCCATGTTGACTGTATGACTGTAACTTGTTGCTTGTATCCTAAGATTTTTACTAATATTGCTTCTTCATTGCTTATTTGACCCCTATGACAATCATTAAGTGTCGTACCACATGATTCTTGACAAATGTATGTTTTATTTTATGTACACTAAGAGCATATGCACCAAGACAAATTCCTTGTGTGTCCAATCACACTTGGCCAATAAAAAATTCTATTCTATTCTATTCTAAAGAACATAGATAAACCTCCAAGTGCTTCAACGACTCTCCAAAAGGCTGCAAAGTAGAGTAGAAACCCTTCCATTCCCCTCCATCCAGTCAGAGCAGAGGAAGCTCTTTGGATGAGAAGCGAAATGTCCTCAAAAGAAAAAAAACAAGGAGGTCCAGTTGTCTCTTGACAACTTGTCACTTTTGGAGGACTTGAGAATCTCCATAGGCCATTAATGTACAGAGCAGTTTTATCTGTGCACAGGCGCTAATTTCTGATCACAAGTTTGCCTTCTCTGTGTTGTATGAGAACAGAAAACAGCTTCTTCAAAGACTTTTCATACGTCACATTTCTGGTCTTTTAAAAATGTGTGACCCCACAAAGTTCAGCCGTGCCACAGACGGGCCACCCATCTAAAGACACTCTGAGTGAAGAAAAGTCATGGTAGTATCTGATGACATAAAATCCCACTGTTTGAGGCTTGGAACAGCGAGAGGAACAAGTCATCATTTCCAGCATTTATAAAACCTTTGGACTGCTTACATCAGGGGTCCCCAAACCTGGCAATTTTTAAGACTTTATTTATTAGATTTGCATGCCGCCCCTCTCCGTAGACTCGGGTTGGCTAACAACAACAATAATAAAACAGCATGTGACAAATCTAATATTTAAAATAACTAAAAACCCTTATTAAAAGCCAAACATACCATGCATATACAATATATAGGCCTGTGGGGGAAGGATTATCTCAATTCCCCCATGCCTGACGACAGAGATGGGTTTTAAGCTTACGAAAGGTGAGGAGGGTGGGGGCAATTCTGATCTCTGGGGAGGAGCTGTTTCCAGAGGGTCGGGGCCGCCACAGAGAAGGCTCTTCCCCTGGGTCCCGCCAGACGGCATTGTTTAGTCGATGGGATCTGGAGAAGGCCAACTCTGTGGGACCTAACTGGTCGCTGGGATTCGTGCAGCAGAAGGCGGTCCTGGAGATGAGACTAGTGGACTTCAACTCCCAGAATTCCCCAGTCAGTAAACCTGGCAACTTTAAGACTTGTGGACTTCAACTCCCAGAATTCTACTAGAGCAGAAATATTAGGGATATTGCTTTAGTAGTTTGGTTTTCTTATTAACCAAGCGTAAAAGCATGGCCAAAGCTACTCAACTGCTTGATTTTCTTAAATAAACTTCCCAGCCTTCTGGGCCTATCTAAAGTAACATATCTAGATGTCCCAAAATAGGACCTTTCTATGCTCTAGTTTTATATTCAGTATTTTCTGCATTTGTGTGCAATGTATCTGAATATTTGTGTTGCATATTAAACTAGTCACTGCAGGTAGTAGAGCTTAGCTAAATTTCAAGGTGACATTGCACTATTCCATTTAAATTGGCCTTCTCCGGGTCCCGTCGACTAAACAATGTCGTCTGGCGGGACCCAGGGGAAGAGCCTTATCTGTGGCGGCCCCAACCCTCTGGAACCAGCTCCCCCCAGGGATCAGAAGTGCCCCCCCCCTTGCCTTTTGTAAACTTCTTAAAACCCACCTCTGTCGTCAGGCATGGGGGAACTGAGACACCCCCCCCTTGCCTATGTAGCTGTATGTATGATATGTTTGCGTGTATGCTTTTTTTATATAGTGTTCCCCTCGATTTTCGAGGGTTCGAACTTCGCGAAAAGTCTATACCACGGTTTTTCAAAAATATTAATTAAAAAATACTTTGCGGGTTTTCCCCCTATACCACGGTTTTTCTCGCCCGATGACGTCATATATCATCGCCAAACTTTCATCCGACTTTAATAAATATTTTTTTAATAAACTTTAATAAATAAACATGGTGAGTAATGATCTAAATGGTTGCTAAGGGAATGGGAAATTGCACTTTAGGGGGTTTAAAGTGTCAAGGGAAGGCTTGGGATACTGTTCATAGCCAAAAACAGTGTATTTACTTCCACATCTCTACTTCGTGGAAATTCGACTTTCGCGGGCAGTCTCGGAACGCATCCCCCGCGAAAATCGAGGGAACACTGTATTGGGGTTTTTTAGGCTTTTTAATGTAAAATTGTTATTTTAAACTTTAATATTAAGTTTGTTACGGTATATTGTTTTTATCGTTGCTGTGAGCCGCCCCGAGTCTGCGGAGAGGGGCGGCATACAAATCTAATAAATAATAATAATAATAATAATAATAAATGAATGGATTGTTTCTATAACTATGAGGGAGAGATAGCCAAAATTTTAAGCGAATATTCTCAGAATGAAACCTGGAGTATTTCAGATTTTCATCTTAAATGCTGAAACGCTGGTACCAGCCATGCCCCCTCTCTTTTCCCTTTGATACTGTGCCTTAAGACTGTGAGCCTGAGAAGGCGATGAAAATAACTTTCTATAACAATCCCCCTCTTTAACCACTTCAAATTAATTCTAGTATATCAATAACCTCTTTTTGAGATGCAATTTTTTGTCTCCTGTTAACCAAGAAAAAAGCACCCCACACTTACACATTCTCAAAGTGGAGGGAAATGGATGGTTGTCACCCAATTTTTGCTGGAATCTTCTCTTTCTTTTAAAAAAAAAAGGAACACATAAATTCTTGAGTTAGCAACCAAATACTATGATCTACTGGCAGTAAAAAAAAGATGTAATACTGAAATGATTCTTTTCTTCATCTTTTATTATCAAAGGCAGGTTCAGAGTGAGACATGTTCAATTTTAAAGAATATTTATATAATAATCTTTAATTTTCAATTTTGTTTCTCTACTTCAAAACTAAAGTTTAGAAACCCATTAGTTCTGGAATTACGACCACAACTAAGCTCAAATTTTGCCGCTAAACAAGGCAATTGTTGAGTTTTCCCTCATTTTATGACTTCTTTGTCACAGTCGTTAAAGTGAATCATTGCACTTAAAAGTGAATCTCGCAGCTGTAAAGCGAATCTGGCTTTTCCTACACACACCGACTTCACTAGATGGAAACCAGCTGAAGTCACAAATGACCCTGGGAACATTGCAACCGTCATAAGTACAAGCCAGTTGCCAAGCACTCGAATTCTCATCATGTGGCCAGGGGGAAATCAGGTGACCTCAGGACACTGTGACCATCAGGCCAAATATGTGTCAAGCTGAAGCCATCATTGACTTGGAGACTTTGGCCTGCCACACTTTATGCTTTAAGAGTGTATTCTTGCTATGGAAATTTGGGAGGAGTTGTTGCATGAGGGAGGTAGACATAACAAATTCCAAGCTCATCCTTTGTTCAGCACCTGTCTGGAAGCTGATGGGAGTAACGGACATGTTGCCATGAAGAACACTGTCAATGTGATGAACTTGTGGGGTAATGAACTTTAAATTGGGTGGAGAAACCCTCATGGCTTTAGATTTGGGTTTCTCCCAGATGTGCCAACATGGCTCTGCTAATAAATTTCAGGAATACAGTGATACCTCATCTTACGAACTTAATTGGTTCCGGCACGAGGTTTGTAAGGTGAAAAGTTTGTAAGACGAAGCAATGTTTCCCATAGGAATCAATGGAAAAGCGATTAATGCGTGCAAGCCCAAAACTCATCCCTTTTGCCAGCCGAAGCGCCTATTTTTGCGCTGCTGGGATTCCCCTGAAGCTCCCCTCCATGGGAAACCCCACCTCCAGACTTCTATGTTTTTGTGCTGCTGCAGGGGAATTCCAGCAGGGGAATCCCAGCAGTGCAAAAACGGATGCTTCATTGACAACAGAAGTCCGGAGGTGGGGTTTCCTAGCGAGGGGAGCCTCAGCGAAATTGCAGCATCACAAAAACATGGAAGTCCTCGAAACCCCACCTCCAGACTTCCGTGTTTTTGCGATTTTACTGAGGCTCCCCTCGCTGGGAAACCCCACCTCCGGACTTCCGTTGCCAGTGAAGCGCCCGTTTTTGCGCTGCTGGGATTCCCCTGCAGCATCGCAAAAACACGGAAGTCCGAAGGTGGGGTTTCCCAGTGAGGGAAGCCTCAGGGAAATCCCAGCAGTGCAAAAACTGGCGCTTCGCTGGCAACAGAAGTCCGGAGGCGGGGCATCCCAGTGGCGGCGGCTTCGGTTTGTAAGGTGAAAATAGTTTGGAAGAAGAGGCAAAAAAATCTTAAACCCCGGGTTTGTATCTTGAAGTTTGTATGACGAGGGGTTTGTAAGACGAGATATCACTGTACTTTGCCTCGGACCCTGATTTAACTTCAGATCATGTGACCATGGAAATGCTACAAAGGTTGTAACTGGGAAAAAAACTTTTTTCCATTGTTGTTAAGTCGAAAACGACCTGTAAATCATTTCGCTCAAGAGGGATGCGCCCAAGAACTGACCCCATCCCCGCGAAGACAGCCGTGCGTAAACCGGCTCTGCTCAGGGCATGTTTCTAATCATGGCTTATCAGGTGAAACACGGACAGAACATGCAACTCATCACAGCAGGCCACCGAAAAGCCCATTTAGATTTCCAAGTTAAAAACAAAACTCAGAAGCCAATTAAAAAAACCAAAAACCCAAGATACCTTTTCCCATCCTCTTCGTGCCAAATATAACGAACTCCCGAAGAGTTGGGTGACTTTCCAAATTCCTTCAGCCCACCTTGTGATCCAGCTGCTTCCTCAAGACCCTGTAGCACTCAAGCTCTGTAGAGAAAAAGATTAGATATCAGAAAAATATCTTCGCACTTTTAGACTCTTGATACGGTCTTTAAAAAAACGTTGTGGCCCGCCAGCTGCTGGCAGAACTGACAGTAGACTTGGACAATGAGGAGGTTGGTGGAGGAGGAACTTGGGCCAGTGCTGCTGAAGCCTGGGGAAGCCTCTGATGGATGCTCTACATCGGACACAGAGATAGAGCCAGGGCCATCTTGACATTTCCCAACTTCCAAAGAGGCAGCTAGGAGGGAGGAGGAAAAACAGCTGGGGCCTGTTCCAGATAGTGATACCTTGTCTTACAAATGCCTCGTCATACAAACTTTTCGAGATACAAACCTGGGGTTTAAGATTTTTTTTGCCTCTTCTTCCAAACTATTTTCACCTTACAAACCCACCGCCACCACTGGGATGCTCCGCCTCCGGACTTCCGTTGCCAGTGAAGCACCCGTTTTTGCGCTGCTGGGATTTCCCTGAGGCTCCCCTCCATGTTTTTGTGGTGATGCAGGGGAATCCCAGCAGCACAAAAACACAGAGGTCCGGAGGTGGGGTTTTGAGGACTTCCGTGTTTTTGCGATGCTGCAATTTCACTGATGCTCCCTTCACTGGGAATGCTGGGATTCCCCTGCAGCATCGCAAAAACACAGAAGTCTGGAGGTGGGATTTCCCATGGAGGGGACCCCAGGGGAATCCCAGCAGCGCAAAAACGGACGCTTTGGCTGGCAAAAGGGGTGAGTTTTGGGCTTGCACGCATTAATCACTTTTCCATTGATTCCTATGGGAAACATTGTTTCGTCTTACAAACTTTTCACCTTAAGAACCTCGTCCCGGAACCAATTAAGTTTGTAAGATAAGATATCACTGTATAAGTATGTGCAGAGCAGTTAGGAGAGGAGAACAACGGAGGACAAGGAGTCGACTCAGGTTTGTGCTTAAAGACATGTGACCTACCACTCCCGGAAGTATTGGGAGTTTTGCGCAAGTGGAAGTTAACCCCACCAACTACCCACAGTTCACCACTATACCTAATTGAAAACTTCAATGAAAAACACTGCAGCAGGCTTTCTTGTAAAAATATATTTTACTTTTCTTTTTAGAAAAAGGCTTTTTTCTAAATAAACTATCACCTTTACATTTCGTCAGTAAAGCAAACCACCCACAATACCATCATTCGGAGTCTTCAGAGAGGGGTGGCATACAACTCTAATAATTGATTATTATTATTATTATTAATCATACAACTCCTATTGCATCCACCATTGCAACCCTCCACTAACCATTCACAACTCACCACAAACCACACCCATGCGAGGATGTTATTTCTTTTATATAGGTTACAGCCAATCAGGTTGCAGCACAATTAATAAACCCATGATTGCATACTGATTATGGCTTACATCAGCCTTTCCTATGGTTACAGACCATTTTCTTGCATTGTAATATTACTTCAAGAAATAAACTTATTTCTGAAATTCCCGTTAGCCATATTCTGGAAGTTTATTTATTTATTTATTAGATTTGTAAGCTGCCCCTCTCCGAGGAAGTCCATATATCTTAAAGCAGTGGTTCTCAACCTTTCTAATGCCGCAACCCCTTAATACAGCTCCTTGTGTTGTGGTGACACCCAATCATAAGTCTAGCACCAATTCTCCCAATAGAGCTTGAAGCTGATTGGCAGGAAGGTCAGAGGGACACCCCCACTGTAAACGCCTTGGTCGGATTGTAAAAATATGATCCAAGGTGCCAGAATAGAAGCTTTAGTTCCTAACACCAGGGGGAAATTGTCTTTTCCCATTGTCTTAGGCAACTCCTGTGAAACGGTCGTTCAACCCCCAGAGGTCCCGACCCCCAGGTTGAGAACCACTGTATTAAAGCATAGCAGCTGAGGAATTCCAGTTGTAGGTCACATGTCTTAAAACACAATGACTAGGGAAATTTGGGAATTGGAAGTCCATACTTCTTAAAGCATGGCGGCTGGGGAATTCTGGTTGTAGGTCACATGTCTTAAAACCCAATGACTGGGGAATTCTTGGAATTGAAGTCCATATAGATCTTGAAGCATACTGGGTGGGTTAGTATGGAGGTTAGACTGTTACCCAAGCAGCAGATCTAACCTACCCAGGTTTCATGTTCTGGGGAATCCACAGCATACCATGGTCTTTTGAGACTGAAGGATGCCAATGCAAAAACTGGGTGGGCAATTCTGGGAGTTGAGGTCCACCCATCTTAAAGTCAACCAAGGTTGAAAAATACTGCTCTAGAAGCACAATGTATTTTTCCATAAAGTTCCGTAAAATTAGAAAGCATAGAAATGCCTTCTACCCAGGCCTTACCCAAATAGACGAGGAATAAAGACATCTTGGTTTGCAGACCCAGAAGATGCTAGTTTGCTGTAAAGGGACGTCACTGCACTCCAGGAGACACCTTAAACACAGACAAACCATTTTCAGGCTGTAAACAAAGGAAAAAGGGTTAAGACAGATCTATTTTCAAGCAACACAATACAATGTTGTATTGTATTATTGTATCAATTTGACTTAATTATTATTACTATTATTAGATTTTTATGCCGCCCCTCTCCGTAGACTTCATTGAAAAAAGGGTTGAATACATTAATCATATATATTATCTTATATTGTATAAATCTCAATATATAAGTATATATTATCCTATATATTACAATGTAGTTTGCTGTACATTAATTTTTATGTTTATATTTACTTATCCCTTCCTATCGGTTTGTTTTTAAAATTTGGTTTTTATATTTATTTTAGTTTTAACTCATGCATTTTGTATATATTATCCCAAGCTATATATTAGTTTGCCATATGTTAATTTTTATGTTTATATTTACTTACCCCTTCCTATTATTTTCTTTAAAAATTCATTTTTTGTTTGTTTTATTAACTATGTATTGTATATTATATACTACATATCATTACAATTTAGTTTGCCACATATTAAAGTTTATGTTTATATATTTACTTATCCCTTTTTTACATTTGGTTTTTATTGTTTAGTTTCATTAACTGTGTATTTTATATTCTGTTTAGCTTTAAAAATTTTGTATTTTGCCTGCCATGCACTAGTCTATGGTTTGTACCATTACCAAAGTTCTGGATTCTAATTATGAAGCTTTAAATGGGGTTAGTGGACTATAAACAACTAACATTTCAGTTACTAGTTACAAGAGGCCTTTGGGAGTTTTGCCTGTAAAAATATCTTCAATAGATTAAAAAAATAAACTAGAATACCATTATACTTTACAAAGCTACACATTACAAGCAAGGAAGTAGAATTAAAGGCGTCTCATCCGATTTAAACATAAAAATCCCAACATTGGGGATTTTTAAACGGGTTTTTAAACCCGTCCATGTTTTTAATTTAAAAATTTAAAATTAAAAAAAAATTCTATGCCTTATACCCAATGCCAAGCAATAAATATATTATACATAATTACATATTAAATAATCAATATAGTTGAATTTAAATTTGATTTGTCATCTGGGGTTTTGGAGTAGAATTTGGATTTCGTTTCCGCATAAAATTTAATTAATTGATTGATTAATTTTATAATTTTTAAAAAGCCAGCATGGAACCATCCCAGGCATCCAGCATGGAACAAACCCCGTTTGGGAATCATGGCTTTAAAATATACAAAGGGTTTAATAATCTGGTAAGAGCTTGCTGGGGATTTCTTCCTTGCGTTGGCTAAAACATTTCCCAGGTTATAACAAGCGCGGATGGCAAAAAGAAAATTAAGATTTTTAATGGATTAAGCGCGAACGAACCATCCCGCCTTACCTGCAAGATCTGTAAGAAAACGGAAGCAGGCAGGAGGAGCCGGAAATGAAGAGATCTGCCTCGCTATTGGTCGAGAAGCCAAGCCAATTGTTGTATTAACTTGAGGCGGGAGTATTTTTTTGCACCAATTAGGAACGAGAAAGAGAGAGAGAGAGAGAGAGAGACTTGCCGGTGTTTCTCAACCTGGGCAAGTTTCAGCCGTATGGACTACAACTCCCAGAATTCTTCCTGCAGCTTTCTGTGACGAATTTGCCTTGAGGGAGAAAACTACTCTACTGATAAGGGGGGGGAGGGGCATTTTTTCCCCCTTGGGCGCATCTGAGGCAAAGGAACAATTTATAGCCTTTGGGAGCCATTTTTTTGAGGGAGGGTGTTCTCCTCTTTTTCTTCCCCCCTCACTCCCTTATCTATTTTTCCTCCCTTCTCTCCTCTCCCCTCTTTTCCTCCCTCCTGTACTCCTCCTTCCCTTCTCTTCTTTGCTCCTTTTTTCATTCCTTCCCTCTTGTTTCCTTCCCTCTTTCTTTCTCCCTTCCTTTCTCCATTCTTTCCATTTTCTTCCCCCTAACTTCTTCATTCCTGTTTTCTACTACCGAATTCCTCCCTTCCTATTTTTCCTTCCTTCCTTCCTTCCTTCCTTCCTTCCTTCCTTCCTTCCTTCCTTCCTTCCTTCCTTCCTTCCCTCCCTCCCTCCCTCCCTCCCTCCATTTCTTCCAGGCTCCCTCCCTCCCCTCCTTCTTTCTAGCTTCTCCTTTCCTTCTTTCCTTCTTTTCTTCTTTGTCTAGCTTCCTTCCTTTTTTATTAATTAATTAATTAATTAATTAATTAATTAATTAATCCATTCATCCATCTATCCATTCATTCATTCAATTTTTATGCCGCCCTTCTCCTTAGACTCAGGGCAGCTTACAACAAGTTAGCAATAGCACTTTTTAACAGAACCAGCCTATTGCCCCCACAATCCGGGTCCTCATTTTACCCACCTCGGAAGGATGGAAGGCTGAGTCAACCTTGAGCCGGTGATGAGATTTGAACCGCTGACTAACAGATCTACAGTCAGCTTCAGTGGCCTGCAGTATAGCACTCTACGTGCTGTGCTCCCCCGGCTCTATTATTTTCCTTTCCTCCCTCCCTTCTTCCCTCCTTCTTTCCTGCTTCCCTTCCTTCTGTCTATTTTCTTCCCCCTAATTCCTCTTTCAAACCTATTTTCTTCTACATAATCCCTCCCTTCCTATTTTTCCTCCCTGCCTTCTTCTCCCTTTCCTTCTTTCCTGCCTTCCTTCTTTCTCCAGCTTCCTTCTTTCCTTTCCTCCCACCTTCCCTTCCTTCCATTTTCTTCGCCCAATTCCTCCTTCATTCCTGTTCTACCTAATTCCTCCCTTCCTATTTTTCCTTCCTTCTTTCCTTCTCCCTTTTTACTTGCCTTCCTATTTCTCTAGCTTCTTTCCTCCCTTCCTCCCACCCTCCCTCCCATTTTCTTCCCCTAATTCCTCTTTCATTCCTGTTTTCTTCTACCTAATTACTTTCCTTTCCTTCTTTCTTTCCTCCCTTCCTCCCATTCTTCCATTTTCTTCCCCTAATTCTTCTTTCATTCCTGTTTTATTCTACCTAACTCCTTCCTTCCTTCTCCACTCCTTCTCTCCTGCCTTCCTTCTTTCTCTAGCTTTATTCCTTCCTTTCTTCTTTCCTTCCTTCCCTCCCTCCCATTTTCTTCCCCTAATTCCTCTTTCATTCCTCTTTTCTTCTACTTAATTCCTCCCTCCCTCCTTTCTCTAGCTTTATTCCTTCCTTTCTTCCTTCCTTCCCTCCCTCCCATTTTCTTCCCCTAATTCCTCTTTCATTCCTCTTTTCTTCTACTTAATTCCTCCCTCCCTCCTTTCTGTAGCTTTATTCCTTCCTTTCTTCTTTCCTTCCTTCCCTCCCTCCCATTTTCTTCCCCTAATTCCTCTTTCATTCCTCTTTTCTTCTACTTAATTCCTCCCTCCCTCCTTTCTCTAGCTTTATTCCTTCCTTCCTTCTTTCCTTCCTTCCCTCCCTCCCATTTTCTTCCCCTAATTCCTCTTTCATTCCTCTTTTCTTCTACTTAATTCCTCCCTCCCTCCCTCTCTTTCTTCTTTCTCTAGCTTTATTCCTGCCTTCCTTCTTTCTTTCCTTCCCTCCCTCCTTCCTTCTCCAGAAGAGCGGAAAGGAATAAAATCAACCTCCTACCACCAGGATAGGCTCTTTTCCCGGTGACCTCATTCTCTTCCTGGGAGGCGATTGGCTCTCCTTGCCTAGGGCCAGCATGGGCAGAGAGTGGGCGGGCCGGCTGTCAGACTCCCCGGCCAGGCGCTCTGCAGGACAGGTGCACCTCTATTGTATCCTTGGCACAGGTGAGCCTCCCTAAGGGGAGATGTGGGTGTGGGTGTCTGTATCCTCATGGGGCCGTTGAAGAGAATCAGGAGGAGGATTCGGAAAGGGGTGGGTGGGTTTTAAATGGCGGCGGGGGGAGGGAATCCTGTGAATTTGCAAGATTCAAGATCCTGGAGCAGAGATTCTATTCTATTCCTATTTATTTTATTTTATATTCTATTTGATTATTATTTTTTCCATTCTATTCAATTCTGTTCCCATTTATTTATTTATTTTCTATTCTCTGTTCTATTCTATTGTCTATTCTATATTCTATTCAATGTGACTCTAAGGCTGATTTTACTACTTTTTTTTGCAGCGGTTGTTAAGCAAATTACCATTGTTGTTAAGTAAATCAGATGGCTATTGTGAATCTGGCTTCCTCCATTGACTTGGTTTGTCCCCACTTCTGGGCCCAAATTTTAATGGTGTGACCATGGTGATGGTCGTAAGAGTGAGGATCAGCTGCAAAGTTACTTCCCCGCTCCATGCGGTTGTAATTTCAAACAGTCCCTTGAGTAGGGGGCTGGACTAGAAGACCCCCAAGGTCCCTTTCGGCTTTATTCTGATTGGTTGGGACTGTGTATGTGAATTGCCTTCTATCCTCGCAGAGCAATTGGAGAAACTAGGCATTTACAAGGGTCCTCAATTTGCCATGGTTCATTTAGTGACCGCTCGGAGATACAATGGCACTGACAAAATGGGCTTATGACCGGTTTTCACATGACACCTCCTCATGATCACATGATCCAAATTCAGAAACCTGA
Organism: Erythrolamprus reginae; assembly: GCF_031021105.1. Lineage (NCBI taxonomy): Eukaryota > Metazoa > Chordata > Lepidosauria > Squamata > Dipsadidae > Erythrolamprus > Erythrolamprus reginae. The sequence goes on along the minus strand of NC_091962.1, from coordinate 1,481,873 downwards.
GTCATATTTATGACCGTTGCCGTGACCCGGGGTCACATGATCCTCTTTTGTAACCTTTAGACAAGCAAAGTCCAGGGGGGAAACCAGATTCACTTAACATCCAGGTTACCCACTTAACAACTGCCATGATTCACTTAAGCACTGTGGCAAGGCAGGTCGTCCAATGGGGCAAAGTTCACGGAAGAAATGCCTCGCTTAGCCACAGAATATTTTGGGTGGTCGTAAATCGAGGACCGCCTGCAAAAGAGGACGTGTAGGTTTAGGTTTAGGTTTATTGGATTTATATGCCGCCCCTCTCCGCAAACTCGGGGCGGCTCACAACAATAATAAAAAACAGTACAGTACACAATACCAAATCCAATGCCCACCCATCCAGTTCCAATTTAAATTAATAATCTCATAAAAAACAGTATATATAAAAAACAGGCACACAGTCAATCAATCAACAAAACAACATGGGCAAGGGGGAGGTGTTTTAGTTCCCCCATGCCTGACGGCAAAGGTGGGTCTTAAGGAGTTTACGAAAGGCAGGGAGGGTGGGGGCAATCCTAATCTCAGGGGGGAGCTGGTTCCAGAGGGTTGGGGCCCCCACAAAGAAGGCTCTTCCCCTGGGTCCCGCCAGACGACATTGTTTAGTCGACGGGACCCGGAGAAGGCCAACTCTGTGGGACCTAACCGGTCGCTGGGATTCGTGCGGTAGGAGGCGGTCCCGAAGATATTCTGGTCCGGTGCCATGAAGGGCTTTATAGGTCATAACCAACACTTTGAATTGTGACCGGAAACTGATCGGCAGCCAATGCAGACTGCGGAGTGTTGGAGTGATATGGGCATACTTAGAGAAGCCCATAATTGCTCTCGCAGCTGCATTCTGCACGATCTGAAGTTTCCGAACACTTTTCAAAGGTAGCCCCATGTAGAGAGCGTTACAGTAGTCGAACCTCGAGGTGATGAGGGCATGAGTGACTGTGAGCAATGACTCCCGGTCCAAATAGGGCCGCAACTGGTGCACCAGGTGAACCTGGGCAAACGCCCCCCTCGCCACAGCTGAAAGGTGTTTTTCTAATGTGAGCTGTGGATCGAGGAGGACGCCCAAGTTGCGGACCCTCTCTGAGGGGGTCAATAATTCCCCCCCCCCAGGGTAATGGACGGACAGATAGAATTGTCCTTGGGAGGCAAAACCCACAGCCACTCCGTCTTGTCTGGGTTGAGTTTGAGTTTGTTGACACCCATCCAGGCCCCAACAGCCTCCAGGCACCGGCAAAATGCACAACCAACGTGGTGTAATGTACGACAACCCAGGGATCCAAACAGGAGAGCTGTGTTGCGGAAAAACGTGTTTTGCACAATATTCCTGAATCCAAACGGGAGGTTTAAAAAAAATCCCAACGAGAGGAAAGAGATCCATTCTGGCTGTCCTTTGCTAGCCCTGCGGGAGACTTTCGCGTGCTCCCTTTGTGATTAATTTCTAAAAAAAGAAGACAACACTTGAATTACAAGCCCAGCTGCACACAGAAAAAGTGATGCCCACGTAAAACCTATCCTCCACACTTACCGTATTTTTAGGAGTATAAAATGCACCTTTTCCCCTCTTAAAAGAGACTGAAAATATGGGTGTGTCTTATATTCCGAATATAACTTTTCACCTCTTTTTTCCAGCCCTCACAAGGTGCTAATATTCTTCCCAGCTTGCAGGATTTTTTCATTCTTACTCCCTCCAAAGTAGTTCTTTTCCAGCCCTAAGTCTTTGCAGGCTTGTTTTCATTGCTACTCCCTCCAAAGTAGTTTTTTTTCCAGCCCTAATTCTTTGCAGGCTTGTTTTCATTGCTACTCCCTCCGAAGTAGGTTTTTCCCCAGCCCTAATTCTTTGCAGGCTTGTTTTCATTGCTACTCACTCCGAACTAGTTTTTTTCCAGCTCTAAGTCTTTGCAGGCTTGTTTTCATTGCTACTCCCTCCGAAGTAGTTTTTTTTCCAGCCCTAAGTCTTTGCAGGCGTGTTTTCATTGCTACTCCCTCCGAAGTAGGTTTTTTTCCAGCCCTAATTCTTTGCAGGCTTGTTTTCATTGCTACTCCCTCCGAAGTAGGTTTTTCCCCAGCCCTAATTCTTTGCAGGCTTGTTTTCATTGCTACTCACTCCGAACTAGTTTTTTTCCAGCTCTAAGTCTTTGCAGGCTTGTTTTCATTGCTACTCCCTCAGAAGTAGTTTTTTTTCCAGCCCTAAGTCTTTGCAGGCTTGTTTTCATTGCTACTCCCTCCAAAGTAGGTTTTTTTCCAGCCCTAATTCTTTGCAGGCTTGTTTTCATTGCTACTCCCTCCGAAGTAGGTTTTTCCCCAGCCCTAATTCTTTGCAGGCTTGTTTTCATTGCTACTCACTCCGAACTAGTTTTTTTCCAGCTCTAAGTCTTTGCAGGCTTGTTTTCATTGCTACTCCCTCCGAAGTAGTTTTTTTTCCAGCCCTAAGTCTTTGCAGGCGTGTTTTCATTGCTACTCCCTCCGAAGTGGGTTTTTTTCCAGCCCTAATTCTTTGCAGGCTTGTTTTCATTGCTACTCCCTCCGAAGTAGGTTTTTCCCCAGCCCTAATTCTTTGCAGGCTTGTTTTCATTGCTACTCATTCCGAACTAGTTTTTTTCCAGCTCTAAGTCTTTGCAGGCTTGTTTTCATTGCTACTCCCTCCGAAGTAGTTTTTTTTCCAGCCCTAAGTCTTTGCAGGCTTGTTTTCATTGCTACTCCCTCCAAAGTAGGTTTTTTTCCAGCCCTAATTCTTTGCAGGCTTGTTTTCATTGCTACTCCCTCCGAAGTAGGTTTTTCCCCAGCCCTAATTTTTTGCAGGCTTGTTTTCATTGCTACTCACTCCGAACTAGTTTTTTTCCAGCTCTAAGTCTTTGCAGGCTTGTTTTCATTGCTACTCCCTCCGAAGTAGTTTTTTTTCCAGCCCTAAGTCTTTGCAGGCGTGTTTTCATTGCTACTCCCTCCGAAGTAGGTTTTTTTCCAGCCCTAATTCTTTGCAGGCTTGTTTTCATTGCTACTCCCTCCGAAGTAGGTTTTTCCACAGCCCTAATTCTTTGCAGGCTTGTTTTCATTGCTACTCACTCCGAACTAGTTTTTTTCCAGCTCTAAGTCTTTGCAGGCTTGTTTTCATTGCTACTCCCTCCGAAGTAGTTTTTTTTCCAGCCCTAAGTCTTTGCAGGCGTGTTTTCATTGCTACTCCCTCCGAAGTAGGTTTTTTTCCAGCCCTGATTCTTTGCAGGCTTGTTTTCATTGCTACTCCCTCCGAAGTAGGTTTTTCCCCAGCCCTAATTCTTTGCAGGCTTGTTTTCATTGCTACTCACTCCGAACTAGTTTTTTTCCAGCCCTAAGTATTTGCAGGCTTGTTTTCATTGCTACTCCCTCCGAAGTAGTTTTTTTTCCAGCCCTAAGACTTTGCAAGCTTGTTTTCATTGCTACTCCCTCCGAAGTAGTTTTTTTCCAGCCCTAAGTCTTTGCAGGCGTGTTTTCATCGCTATTCCCTCCGAAGTAGGTTTTTTTCCCCAGCTCTAAGTCTTTGCGGGCTTATTTTCATTGCTATAGGTTATGACCTATAAAGCCCTTCATGGCATCGGGCCAGAATATCTCCGGGACCGCCTTCTGCCGCACGAATCCCATCAACCGGTTAGGTCCCACAGAGTTGGCCTTCTCCGGGTCCCGTCGACTAAACAATGTCGTCTGGCAGGACCCAGGGGAAGAGTCTTCTCTGTGGTGGCTCCGACCCTCTGGAACCAGCTCCCCCCAGAGATTAGGATTGCCCCCACCCTCCTTGCCTTTCGGAGACTCCTTAAAACCCACCTCTGCCATCAGGCATGGGGGAATTGAAATATCTCCCCCTTGCCTATGTAGTTTTTGTGTATGATTCGATTGTGTGCTTGTTTTTTATATATTGGGGCTCTTTTGGATTTTTAACTTAAAACTGTAATTTAGATTGCGAAATATTAGATTTGTTACTATGTTTTGTTTACCATTGTTGTGAGCCGCCCCGAGTCTACGGAGAGGGGCGGCATATAAATCCAATAAATCTAATCTAATCTAATCTACTCCCTCCAAAGTAGTTTTTTTCCAGCTCTAAGTCTTTGCAGGCTTGTTTTCATTGCTACTCCCTCCGAAGTAGTTTGTATCCAGCCCTAAATCTTTGCAGGCTTGTTTTCATTGCTACTCCCTCCAAATATTTTTTCCAGCCCTAACCAGGGGATAAAATAATATGCTGAAACTGACCAGACTAAGGACTCTAACCAGGTGAATACCTAGTAGTTAGATCTCCCCCCTATTTTCCTCCCCCAAAACTAAAGTGTGTCTTATACTCCAAAAAATACGGTAGTTGGATTTAAATGGGAAGGGGGGGGGGATCCTTTGGCCAGGTGGAGAAAGCGGGAATATTCCGGGTCTCCTGAATTTCTCACTCCAGCCCAGTATTGTCAAACAGCCATTTGTTGAAACGTGGTTTTTTTTATTTTTGCCTTGCAGATTGAGATGGTACCCAGCTATTTAATGGAGATCGAGACATAAAACAGGAGACAGGAGAATTCTCAGTGGGTGGGGGAAAAAATCTCAACCGAAGAGGCTTTGGCATCCAAGCTCAGAAGGAAAAAATGGATCGTCTGAAGGTTCTTCGCACTAAAGAACTGGAATTTGGGGGTGTATTTGGTAAGTGGAGAATTGGGAGCCCAGAGCTTTGATATATCCCAGTTCTCAAATTTTATTCTCCCTTCTAATTAGAAACATAGAAACATAGAAGACTGACGGCAGAAAAAGACCTCATGGTCCATCTAGTCTGCCCTTATACTATTTCCTGTATTTTTATCTTAGGATGGATATATGTTTATCCCAGGCATGTTTACATTCAGTTACTGTGGATTTACCAACCACGTCTGCTGGAAGTTTGTTCTAAGGATCTACTACTCTTTTAGTAAAATAATATTTTCTCATGTTGCTTTTGATCTTTCCACCAACTAACCTCAGATTGTGTCCCCTTGTTCTTGTGTTCACTTTCCTATTAAAAACACTTCCCTCCTGGACCTTATTTAACCCTTTAATATATTTAAATGTTTCGATCATGTCCCCCCTTTTCCTTCTGTCCTCCAGACTATACAGATTGAGTTCATGAAGTCTTTCCTTTTAAGTTTTATGCTTAAGACCTTCCACCATTCTTGTAGCCCGTCTTTGGACCCGTTCAATTTTGTCAATATCTATTTGTAGGTGAGGTCTCCAGAACTGAATACAGTACTGTATTCCAAATGGGGTCTCACCAGCGCTCTATACAGCGGGATCATAATCTCCCTCTTCCTGCTTGTTATACCTCTAGCTATGCAGCCAAGCATCCTACTTGCTTTTCCTACTGCCCGACCACACTTAATTCCTCCTTTAAGAACCAGATTACAGCCAGTCCTCAATTTATGCCCACAGTTGAGCTCCAAAATTTATGTTGCTAAGCAGGACAAATGCTAAGCGAGTTTTGTCCCATTTTGCAACCTTTCTCACCCCTAGTTGTTAAATGAATCACAGCGTGACTGTGGGGATGCGGCAACGGTCGTTAAGTATGAGAAATGACTCCCTGGCACCTTTTTTTCAATTCCGTTGTAAATTTGAACAGTCGCTAAATGATTTGTTGTAAATTGAGGACTACCCTGTAGTGGGAAAGGCTGAAAAATGATGATCTCCACGGGGGCCAATCATTTTTCATTGATTTATTTATTAATTTAATATGCTGTCCATTTCATTATGCAAAGTGGGCAGTTTATTTATTCCTTGATCGGTTTATTAAATTTATCTGCCCCCCATTTGACAATCCGAGGCGGCTCTTTGAAGCTTGTCTATTTATTATTTTTTTTAAAAAATGAGTTATTAAATTGATCGATCTGCCAACCATCTCACTATTCAAAAGTGAATCTGGGCGACTGATTTATTTATAAAATTCATCTTGATTAAATGGACCACATTGATTGTATGACCCTGTAAAAAGACGGTTGTGTTGATTGCCTTTGGAATGGGAAAGGGGGGATTTGAGCCCAGTTTTGTAACAAGGGCTGTCCCCTCCTTATCAATAATAATAATAATAATAATAATAATAATAATAATAATAACAACAACAATAATAATAACAACAACAACAAAACAACAACAACAATAATAATACAGTGTTCCCTCGCTTTTCGCGGGGGATGCGTTCCGAGACCGCCCGCGAAAGTTGAATTTCCGCGAAGTAGAGATGCGGAAGTAAATACCCTATTATTGGCTATGAACAGTATCACAAGCCTTCCCTTAACACTTTAAACCCCTAAATTGCAATTTTCCATTCCCTTAGCAACCATTCAGATTATTACTCACCGTGTTTATTTATTAAAGTTTATTTAAAAAAATATTTATTAAAGGCGGACGAAAGTTTGGCGATGACATATGACGTCATTGGGTGGGAAAAACCTTGGTATAGGGAAAACCCCCGCAAAGTATTTTTTAATTAATATTTTTTAAAAACCGTGGTATAGACTTTCCGCGAAGTTCGAACTTGTGAAAATCGAGGGAACACTGTAGTAATAAATTTATTGTCATTGTCAAAACAACGAATTGTCATTGGCAACGAAAGTTGTGTGACACCCAGAGACCAGTCCCTCCATACATAAAATCAGAATAGGTAAATTTAAAAATAAAATAAAAAAAAGAATAAAAAATAGAATGTCCCACCCACTACAAATTCCCCACCCTGAACCACTCAACCATCTACATGACAAACCGAGTAATATTGTCCAACAGTTCACTGATGGTGACCCTTTAGTTCGTTGTTAAGTGCGAGTACAGCTCTGGGATAAAAACTATTCCGTAAACGTGTGGTCCGAGTTCTAGTTGTTCTGTATCTTCTGCCAGAGGGCAACAATTCAAAGAGATTACAAGCAGGATGAGAAGAGTCTTTGAGAATAGTATGCACCTTCCCAGAACAGCGAGGTGGGAAGATGTCATCCAGGGCGGGTAGCTGGAGCCCAATGATGTTCTGGGCAGTTTTAATAATTCTCCGTAGAGCTTTTTTGTTCGCTACAGAGCTGCTCCCATACCAAGCTAGAATGCCGTATGTCAGGACACTCTCAATGGTGCTGCGATAGTAGGACAACAGTAGATGCTGAGATAAATTTATCTTCCTGAGCATTCTCAGGAAGTGCAGCCTCTTTTGTGCCTTCTTCACAAGCATATTAACATTCATAGTCCATGAGAGGTCCTCCGAGATATAAGTGCCCAGAAATTTGAAACTCCTTCTTGTTCTCCTCTTCCTCCTCCTCCCCTTTTCCTTCTCCTTCTCCTCCTTCCCCTCCCCTTCTCCATCTTCTTCTCCTCCTCCCCTTATTCCCCTTCTTCTCCTCCTCCTCTTCTCCTCCTTCTTCTCATTTTCTTTCTTCTTTTCCTTCTCCTCCTCCTCCCCTTCTTCTTCTCTTCCTTTCCCCCCTCCCCCTCCTCCCCTCCTTCTTTTCCTCCTCCTCACCCACTTCTTCTTCTCTGTCTTCTCCTCTCTTCTCCTCTCCCCCCCCTCCTCCTCCTTACAGGAGTAGCCGCCCTCATGGTTCTGATGCCCGGCACCGTCTTCTACCTCCTGCTGGTCTGCAGGACGGAGCAGGCCAGTGCGCTGAGCCCCCCCTGGCCGCTGCCCTCCCTCCGCTCCCTCTGGAGCCCCCAAGACTTTGCTCTGGTCCTGGGCTGGCTGGCTTTCCAAGCCCTGCTCTACCGGCTGCCCCTGGGGAAGGTAAGTGTCTTGCTAGCCTCAGTTTTCCTCATCTCTATAATGGGAGGAAACGTTGTATGGGGTGGGAGATCTGGAAGAAGACAAAGGGTATTTTTCTGGGGGAAATTTCTTAACAGTGAGAACTATTAGTTAGCTGGGTGTAAAGTTGCCTCCCATCTTTCCAGTGAGGGTTCCATCTGCAGGATTTTAAGAAGGGGTTGGAGGAAATTACAAAACAACAAATAGACCTACAACCGAAGTTATTTTTATTAGGTATATTAATATGTAAATATAGGGGGGAAAAACCCACCCCAATATATCATATTATGTTCTGCCGGGCTCTCTGATAGGAGCCTCCCAAAAATTCAAGGGTACAAATTTCAGACACACACACGTTTGAAAATTCAAAACAATGTTCTTCATCACAAAATTCAAAATAAACTAAGCACTCTTTTTGTAGAGCACTCATCCCAAAACAACCAGGTAGTCTGTACAATTTCCCTTAAGCAGTCATTAAGTACCTAGCTAGCAGCTGTGAAGAAACTTCACACCCCTTCTTCTTCCAACGAAGTGACACACACACACATTGCTCTGCTTTGTTTTCAAAGGCGTGAAAAAGCAACAAAGTCCAGAAAACACAGGATTCCTGACGAACTGCGATCACATACTCTTCCACAATGGCCAAACCCACATGCTGCTATTTATAGCAGCAGCCTTAATTACTGGAGCCCCACCCAAACACAGGTTTCTTCCCTTATTTCCTGTAATATGTTCTCATTTGGTCTCTTCTATGCATAATTCTGCGCTTGCGTGGGTCCAAAACGTCTTCATCCGAATCAATGGAAGATAATGGAGATTGACTGCCTGGGCTGTGTGCCAAGCCCCCCTCTGCCGAGTCACTCCCACCTTCTTCTTCGTCCCAGGAAACTAAACTCTGCACTGATTCTGTCGGCAATAACACAGGCCTGTGACATGTTGAAGTTTCCCCTGCATCCACCTCCACATTCCCTGGGGCAGGAGCTGGGCCAGATCCAACCACAACAATATTATATATAATAACAGCGGCTAGAATTGCTTAAGCGCAAAAATGGAAAAATATATGTTAATATATATATATGTATTAATGTACACAAAGCATATGCAACAAAGACAAATTCCTTGTGTCCAATCACATTTGGCCAATAAAGAATTCTATTCTTATTCTATTCTATTCTATTCTATTGATATTCATATTCTGTTCTGTTCTATTCTATTGATATACATATTCAATTCTTATCTGTTCTATTCACCCTCTGGTGGAATGATGATAAAGAAAGTGCTAGAATGTGCAGATATGGATAGGCCGAGAATGGAAATAAAAAAAAGACGAGAAACTGAATATTATCTGATTGGGAGCGTATGGTACAACTAGTTAGAGAATAGAAGTAAAGAATAGTAATGTAAAAGTAAAATAAGATGTGATTAAAAAATGTAGCATATTTAAATTGCATGTCGGTGGGTGTCGCACATTGGTGGCTGTGGCGCATAGTTTGAGCGACAGGGAGTCGCAGCAGAGGAATGAAAGAGCCACACGCGGCTCCAAAGCCGTGAGTTGCTGCTGACTTCTGGATTAAATCAATCTTTTAATTCTCAAGTGCCCCATTTGGGTGGGTATTAATTTCTGCTTTGTTTGACCAGGTGGACTCCTGGCAAAGATCTGATGAAACTCTCAAGATTTTAGTTATTATTTTTTTTATTCCCCAACAGATCACGGAAGGAAGCCCTCTTCGGGACAAGAGCCGGCTGCAATATCGCATTAACGGTAGGTTATTTCGGGACCATGAAAAGGCTTAGAAAAAAATGAAGGAATCAAATGGGACGGGGGACAAATGGGGTGAGCGAGAGGGGTCTTTTAGTGTTTCCAGAGAGAACTACTGAGCCAAGGGCCTCATCAGCCGTGGATGAACCCACGAAAAGAGCCATGGTGGTGCAGTAGTTAGAGTGCGGTACTGCAGTCTACTTCTACTGCTCACCGGCTGCCAGTAGTTTGGTAGATCAAATCTCAGTAGGTTGCAGGTGGACTCAGCCTTCCAGCCTTCCAAGGTTGGTAAAATGTTGGGGGCAATAGGCTGATTCTCTGCAAGCCACTTAAAGAGGGCTGTAATGCACTGTGAAGCGGTATGCGGTGGTACCTCTACCTACAAACACCTCTACTTACGAACTTTTTTTGCCTCTTCTCAAGAACCATTTTCCACTTACAAACCCGAGCCTCCGAAACTGTAACCGGAAAAGGCAGGGAGAAGCCTCCGTGGGGCCTCTCTAGGAATCTCCTGGGAGGAAACAGGGCCGGAAAAGGGAGGAAGGAGCCTCCATTGGGCCACTCTAGGAATCTCCTGGGAGGAAACAGGGCCGGAAAAGGCAGGGAGAAGCCTCTGTGGGGCCTCTCTAGCAATCTCCTGGGAGGAAACAGGGCCGGAAAAGGGAGGGAGGAGCCTCCATTGGGCCACTCTAGGAATCTCCTGGGAGGAAACAGGGCCGGAAAAGGCAGGGAGAAGCCTCTGTGGGGCCTCTCTAGGAATCTCCTGGGAGGAAACAGGGCCGGAAAAGGGAGGGAGGAGCCTCCATTGGGCCACTCTAGGAATCTCCTGGGAGGAAAAGGCAGGGAGAAGCCTCTGTGGGGCCTCTCTAGGAATCTCCTGGGAGGAAACAGGGCCGGAAAAGGCAGGGAGAAGCCTCCGTGGGGCCTCTCTAGGAATCTCCTGGGAGGAAACCGGGCCTCCACCCTCCCTGTGGTTTCCCCCAATCGCACACATTATTTGCCTTTACATTGATTCCTATGGGAAAAATTGCTTCTTCTTACAAACTTTTCTACTTAAGAACCTGGTCACAGAACGAATTAAATCCATAAGTTGAGTTACCACTGTATATAAGTCTAAATGCTAATGCTGTTTGGGGTACAAATCCCTCCCTGCTTTTTTTCATATTGGGTAGGTTTTTACGCCATGCTGGTCACAGCCCTGACACTGGGCGTCGGATTGGCTGGGGGGCTGCACCTGAGTTACATCTACGATCACATCCTACAGCTGGCCTTCACCGCGACCGTCCTGGCTTTCGGCTTCAGCGCCCTTCTCTATTTGAAGGCTCTGCTGGCCCCCGAGACGGCTCTGGCTCCCGGTGGAAATTCAGGTGAGGGTCCCGCCAAAACCTGGAAAAACTGAACGGGAGGCTGTGAAATGAGGAAAAACCTGGAGGAAGGGTCTCGATCCCTGTTGCAGTCTTGCCTGCCTCTCTGAAGAAAGACTAGCGTAGAGTTTCTCCCCCGTGGCGACTTTAAGATGGTAGAATACCAGAGTGGGAAGGGGCCTTGGAGATCTTCTAGTCCAGCCCCCTGCTCAATAAGGGGACCCTAGTCCAGTGATGACAAATCTTTTTTGATTCACATGCCAAAAGGGAAGGTGTGCATGTGTTAGCACGTGCGCATGTTCCCACACCCATTCCTTCCCCCATGCATGCGCACAACCTCTTCACTGCCTTTGTGCATGTGCACAATTCGCACAGGCTATCAGAGCTGCATTTGCGGAAACTAGGTCAGCCCAACCAGCTAACCAACCCAACCAGCCAGCCACAGACCAGTAGATATGGAGTTGAAGGCTTCAATGAAACCCAGCAGCAGTAGGAAGTCTTGGAAAATATATATTTACCTCTTATTTACACTACTACTGTATACTATATATTATACACACATCACACTAGTATCTCACTAGTGTCTCACTACAACTATTTCAGTTACAATAACTCACAGGAACCAACAGATTAATACAGCGATACAGCAGCTTAAGAGCACACTTCACACAGAGCAGGATCAGGAGTCAGAGAGAGAGCAAGAAGCTCTTGCATAGTTAAATACTTTTCCCATAATTGCTAGGTTGCTGCATGCTCAACTGCCTCAGAATGAACAACAAAGGCCTATCTTCTGCATCAAGATATTATCTCAGGATTTTTAATTCCTGACACAGGCCTCACTGAAGCCTGGGATGGTAAAAAAAACAGCTCAATGGGCCAACTGGAAGTTTAGAAAAATGGACATCCGGTTTGCCAGTTGTGCTGTTTTTCACACTCCAGAGCCTTCAGTGCGAAAAACAGCACAACGGGCAAAGTCCATTTTCTGAACTTTTGGTTTGCCTGTTGGGCTGTTTTTTCTCACTCTAGGGCTTCAGGAAGCTTCTCTAAAAGCTCAGGACTGCAAAAACAGCCCAATGGGCAAACCGGAAGTCTGTTTTTCCAAACTTCCAGTTTTCCCGTTGTTGTGGTTAGCTTTGGCCCAGCTCCTGCCCCAAGAAATGTGCAGGTAGATGTGGGGGAAACATCCACATGCCGCAGGCCTGTTTTGCTCCCAATGGAATCTGCTGACGAAGCCTCCTCTGACCAAGGAAGCGTGAGTGACAGGGAAGAGGGGAGTTTGGCCAACAGCCCAGGAGGAGATCAATCATCTGTATCATCCTTGGATTCTGAACAAGAATTAATGACACATCCACACATGTGTAGAGTGATGCATACGAGGCAACAACTGAAGGATTATTACAAGAGAAAATGAGGCCACCTGTGGTTGGGTGGGGCTGCTGTAATTAGTGCTACAGATAAAAGTGCAACCTGGTGTTTTAGCCTCATGGCAGTTTATCTGATTCATTGTTTCGTCAAGATTGTGGTTTTTGTGCTGTTCAAGATTGTATGTGGACTCTCTGGACTTTAGAATTGGACTCAATTTCCCAGTTATTGGGAGAGCAATTGGATTGCATTTCACCTGTGCCTTGTGTGTACCAGAAAATCCCTTTGACATTTAAAAAGGGAGCTGTTTCTGTTTTTCTGTTTATAAAAACTTTTGGGTTTTCCTTTTATCGTGTGGTGTGTATCTTCCTGGACTAATTACCCTGTAATTACGGGCGGTTGAAACACGCCGGCAGAACACCCGTTGGGTGGTTTTTTGCACTCCATGCTTCAGGGAAGCTTCCCTGAAGCCTCCAGAGGGTGAAACAGCCTTCCCCAAGGCCGAAAATCGGCTGGCTAGTGCACACATGTGCATTGGAACTGACGATATGGCTCTGCGTGCCACCTGTGGGACATGTGCCATAAGTTCACCATCATGGCCCTAGTCCATTTCAGACAAGTAAAGTGGCCGTCCATTCTCTTCTTAAAAGCCTCTACTGTCGGAGCACCCACAACGGAAGAGGGAGTCAAGCTATTCTCCAAAGCACCAGAAGGTAGAACAAGAAGCAATGTTTGCAAACTACCCTATTTATTGGAGTATTAGTTTTGGGGGAAGAAAATAGGTGGGAAAAATCTGCCTACCATATTTGACTAGAGTCCTTAGTCTGGTCAGCTTCAGCACATTATTTTATCCCCTGGTTAGAGCTTAAAAGAAAACCTTATTCGGAGAGAGTAACAATGAAAGAGCCTGCAAGCCAGTAAGAGCTGGGAACATCGTTAGCACCTGGTTAGGGCTGGAAAGAAATTTATTCGGAGCAAGTAGAGCAATGGAAAAGAAGCCTGCAAAGACTTAGGGCTGGAAAAACATTATTCGCAGAGAGTAATGATGAAAGAGCCTGCAAGGTAAGAGCTGGGAAGATCGTTAGCACCCAGTTAGAGCTGGGGGGGGGGGGGGAATCTTTGAAAAAAGCTACATTCAGAGTACATTCAGATTTTAGGCCTCATTTAGGGAGGAAAATGTGTGTCTTATCCTCCGAAAAATACAGTAATCAAGAACAGAACCTACCTGGAACCTCTGGGACAGGGACCTCTGCAAAAAGAGGCCTAAAATCAGGTTTGGTCACATGATGCCTCGATTTATGACCAGCATGGTTTATGATGGAAATCCCAGACTCCATTATGTTGAGGACTACCTGCGTTTCCTTGCTGGGAAAGTAATAGAGCGATGACCATCTCATTCATTTAAGAACTGTAGCATTCACTTAATGACTGCTACAAAAGGAGTCATAAAACCAAGTCTGGTCACATGAGTGTCTCAGCTTACAACCGTTACGACTTACAGTAGACATTCCAGACTCTCTTATGGTCATAAACTGAAGGCTATAGGTAGCCCTCGACTTACAAAAGTTCATTTAGTGGCCATTCAAAGCTACTATGTGTTCTGCCGGCGTGTCCCAACCGCCCGTAATGACAGGGTAATTAGTCCCAAACAGACACACACACACCACGATAGAAGGAAAACAAAAGTCGTTATCAACAGAAAAGCAGAAAAAACTCCCTTTTTAAATGTCAAAGGGATTTTCTGGTACACACAAGGCACAGGTTAAATGCAATCCAATTGCTCACCCAGTAACTGGGAAATTGAGTCCAATTCCAAAGTCCAGAAAGTCCACACACAGTCTTGAACAGGGAAACAGCAAAACCACGATCTTGACGAAACTATGAATCAGATAAACTTCCACAAGGCTAAACCAGCACGCTGCTCTTTTTATCTGTAGCACTAATTATAGCAGCCCCACCCAACCACAGGTGGCCTCACTTATCTCCTGTAATAATCCTTCAGTTGTTCTCTCCTATGCATCACTGTACGCATGCGTGGATGTGTCATTAATTCTTGTTCAGAATCCAGGGATGATACAGATGATTGATCTCCTCCTGGGCTGTCGGCCAAACTCCCCTCTTCCCTGTCACTCACGCTTCCTTTGTCAGAGGAGGCTTCGTCGGCAGATTCTATCGGGAGCAAAACAGGCCTGTGGCATGTGGATGTTTCCCCCACATCCACCTCCACATTCCTTGGGGCAGAGCTCACTATGGCACTGAAAAAAGTGACCTATGACTGTTTTTCACGGTCACTGCCTTTGCTGGTCACATGATCCAAATTCAGACACTTGGCAACTGTTCTGTCTGGGTTCCCTCAGACCTCAACACCAACTGGAAAAAACAGCCAGACACTCTGGTAAAAGCCAAAAGTATTTTATAACTGGAAAAAATAAGCACAGAGGAAAACCTGTTCTTCCCAACAGACAGGATATAATACGGTACAGCAGGGTCCTGATGTCCAGTCAATACAGCAAGCTTCTTGCTGGCACACCCCCCCAAGGTTTCAATAGTCAAAGGCACAAACCAGGATTCCAAGACGCCAAAGTTCACAGTCAGGTCCCACGACTCTCAAAGATAAAACTCCACAAGCCAGGAAGGGTGGGTCTGCCTTTTAGCCTTTCCCAAGAGCACCACACCCAAACCCAGCTGTTGCCACTTTAATGCTGAAAGTATTTAGCCAATTGATTCCGTCTCTGAGTAGCTCTTCGTTGTCGCAGATCAATTATGGCTTGTGCACTTTCCTCTAAGGAATCCAGGCTGCTTGCTGGGGAGAGCTCCCCCTGGTGGGACTCTGGCTGTCCTCCCTCTTCTTCAGCCTGGGATTCCTCCTCCTCGTCTGTCTGCACCTCCTGTTCCTCAGCCTCTCCCTCTGAGCTGGAAACCGACAGAAGGTCAGCCGTTCCCGGAGGGGCCTCAGACGGAACCACAACAGCAACTGGCATGTACTTATGACTGTTGCAGTGTCTCCGGGCTGACACGATCCTCTTTTGTTGACCTTCTGACAACAAAGTCAATGGGGATGCCGGATTTGCTTAACAAACCGTGTGGCTCATTGAACAACTGCAGTGATTCACCTAACAACTGCAGCTGTAAAATGGGACGAAGTTCACTTCACAAATGTTTCACTTAGCAATGTAAATTTGGGGCTCCATTGCGGTCATAACCTGAGGACCAAGTGTATCCATATTGGGAAGTTTCCCTGAGAAGAAGGAGAGGAACGAAGGTCGTTCCGCTCAGCCAAGGCATCTTTGACAGTTTCCGAAAAAGTTGTGTTTCTTGTTTTTTTCCCTCTCCTGCTGCAGGAAACCCCATTTATGACTTCTTCATGGGCCATGAGTTGAACCCGCGCCTTGGGGTCTTCGACCTCAAATTCTTCTGCGAGTTGCGCCCGGGTCTCCTTGGCTGGGTAAGCGTGCTTGTCATGGCGGTGAGGAGGAGAATAAGAAAGAGGCATATTTGTCAAGGGCCTTCTGAGAAGAATTATCTATCCTGGGAACAGCTTGCTGCCAGCGGTCCAATTAACAGGGCCATGTTAGCACAACTGGAGAAACCCAAATCTAAAGTCACGAGGGTATCTCCACCCGGGTTAGAGTTCATTTCCTTGCCTCTCCTCCCAAAAGCCCATCACACGAACCGTACATCTTCTGCCAGTGTATCCTGCAACTCCCAGCAGCTTCCGTCCAGCTGCTGAACAAAGGCTGACCTTGAGAACCCAAAAGGAGTGTTCCCAAGTTCCCCCAGTAAGAAACATTCCAAAAGAACATAGCATAACCTCTGTCGTCAGGCATGGGGGAATTGAAATTTCCGTTCCCCCTAGGCTTATAGAATTTATACATGGTATGTTTGTATGTATGAGTGGTTCTTTAAATTGGGGTTTTTAGATTGTTTTTAATATTAGATTTATTTACATTGTCTTTTTATATTGTTGTTAGCCGCCCCGAGTCTTCGGAGAGGGGCGGCATACAAATCTAATAAATACAATACAATACAATAATCCCAGCGGCCAGTTAGGTTCCACAGAGTTGGGCTTCTCCAGGTCCCGTCGACCAGACAATGTCGCTTCACGGGGCCTAGGGGAAGAGCCTTCTCTGTGATGGCCCTGGCTCTGGAATCAGCTCCCCCTGGAGATTCCCACTGCCCCCACCCTCCTTGCCTTTCGCAAGAGTCTTAAGACTTATTTATGTCACCAAACATGGGGCAATTAGATCAAGCCCCCCCTGACTACCAATTTGATCTGTGGTTCTGACTGAGTTGGTTGACTGTTTTTAATATACGGTAGTGGGATCTTAGCCTATAGTTTTAATTAATTAGATTTGTGTACACATTGTTTTATATTGTACCCTGTGAGCCGCCCCGAGTCTTCAGAGAAGGGCAGCATACAAGTCTAAAAAATAATAAATAAATATAACAATAACAACAATAATAATAATAATGTGGCAGGCCAAAACCTCCAAGCTGTCTAGCTCTTGCTAACACTTGCCTCCAGAACTTGTGGCTGCCCAAGGAGAAACTCACAAGACAGCCATTTGTCCAGGGGTATCCTACATAGGGGGCTGGACTAGAAGACCTCAAAGGGGCCCCTTATTTGATATTCTGTGTTTTGCTTGGGATTTGGAAACTTTGACAAGCTTCATCAGCCATACACTGTCTTCATATCCGCAAGAATCTGTTGGCACAACCCAGAAAGTGAATAACTCAGATAAGTAAGTAAGTAAGAAAGGAAGGAGGGAGGGAGGGAGGGAAGGAGGGAAGGAAGGAAGGAAGGAAGGAAGGAAGGAGGATCAATAAGTTTTGTGGCATACAAATCCGAATAAATAAACAAAATAAATGTTTCTTTCTCCTCCCTCTCACAGGCCCTGATCAACATGGCAATGTTGGTTAAAGAGACGGAGCTGAGAGGCAGCCCGTCTCTGGCCATGATCCTGGTTAATGCCTTCCAACTTCTCTACGTGGTGGATGCCTTCTGGCATGAGGTAGGTTAAACCGTGGCCAGCAGGGGAAGGGGAGGGGGTAATTTTTTTTTAACGTTACCCTTGCAACGTGGGAGAAAGAAATATTATTTCCCCAACTCGTCAACTCCCAAATCATTAGGCTAGCCAATAGTTTTAGAGGTATAAAGGCTGGTCGCGCAATCTGGCTTGACTCACTACTTTGAGTGATCGACACCCGTATGCACACGGCTGGATGAAGCCAGAGCGGTCTTTCTCAACCTTGACCACTTGAAGATGGGTGGACTGCAACTCCCAGAATTCCCCAGCTGGATTCCCATTCTTAAAAGTTGAGAAAGCAATTTGGTGGCTGATGTTTGTGAATATTTTGCAGGAAGCCGTTCTCACCACAATGGATATCATCCACGACGGCTTCGGTTTCATGCTCGCTTACGGGGACCTGGCCTGGGTGCCATTCCTATACAGCCTGCAGTCCTGCTTCCTCGTAACTCACCCCCAGAAGCTGAGCCTGCCCCTGGCGGGGGGCATCGTGCTGCTAAATGGTGAGTGAGGCTGCAAACGGGCCCTCTGAGCATGTGCAGAATACTTTTGTCGTCTCTTGCTTTGAGTGAAGTGGGGGGGGGGAAAGAGAGGGATTTGGACTAGGTCTCTAAGGTCCCTTACCACTTTTATTATCCTATCCCAGGGGGTCAGCAACCTTGAAACACTGAAAGAGCCACTTGGACCCATTTCCCACAGAAAAAAACCACACCGGGAGCCACAAAATCTGGGTGGGTGTGGCCAACTCGATGTCAATCACTCCCGCCCAGCCACATGACCCCTTAGCCACGCCTACCCAGCCAGAAAACCATTCACTCTCTCTCTCCCCACCTATCACCTCCTGCTCCCCGGTGTCTTTCTGCCTCTATCGCTCTCCCTCCCTTTCCCTCTCTCATCCCCTCTCTATGCAGTATTTAACTCAGGGTTTCCCAACCTGAACAGTTTGTCCATGTGAACTTCAAATCCCGGAATTCCAGTCAACGTGGTCATTGATCAGCATTCTGGGAGTTGAAGTCCATATAGCTGGAAGTTGCCAATTTTTGGGAAGCATTGATCTAAAGCAGCGTTTCCCAACCGGTGTGCCGCGAGACACTGTCAGGTGTGCCGCGGCGAGAGGCGGCGGAGGAGAGTGGGCGGATCGGGCGGGCAATGGGGCAGGGCGGAGAAGCCAGGGGCGCGTTTGGCCGGAGGCACCGTGGGGAGGCAGGGGCAGCCGTGGCTCCCTTTACTCCTACTGCCGCACCACCCTGCCCCTGCTCCCCACGGTGCCTCCGGCCAAACGCGCCCCTGGCTTCTCCGTCCTGCCCCATTGCCTGCCCGATCCGCCCACTCTTCTCCGCCACCGCCTCCTGCCTTGGGGCGAGGAATCCGAGAGTCCGGGACTGTGTGGCTTTGCGCCATGAAGAGAAAACGGCCGACTTTTCCCTGCTGCCGTTTTCTCTTCATGGCGCAAAGCCAGGGCCGCCGATAGACGAGTACTACAGGGAGCGCGCTACCGGGCCCCAGGCAAATTGGGGCCCGCAGTCAGCGGCTCCTTGCACTGAGCTCCCGCTCGCAGCTGTCCCCTGGCTCCTGCTCAATGCCACGGTTTTCGGCGCTGTCCTGCTGGGCCCCAAAGACGGAAGGCAGGAAGGAGGAGAGCTCCATTCTTCTCGCCTTTTTCCCGCCTTCCTTCTTTGGGGCACAGCAGGACAGCGCCGAAAACCGCGGCATCGAGCAGAAGCCGGGGGACAGCTGCGAGCGGGAGTCCCAGGAGGGAAGTACCGGCAGCGCCCCGCCCAGCTGAAGCTTCACTGGCGTCGGCGGCAAATGTCCTTTGTGGCCCGGTGGGAGGGGGGGGCTGCAGCGGCCGCAGGCAGTCGCAGGGAGATGGCGGCGGCGAGAGGGAGCTCCAGGCGGCGGCGAGAGGGAGCGCTCTCTCTCTCTCTCAGCTGACTGCAAGCGGGAGCTCTGACGTGGCGGTCAATTGAGAGAGAGAGAGAAAGAAAGAAAGACATATAAGAGAGGCAGAGAGAGAGAGAAAGAGAGACATAGCAAGAAAGAGAGACAGCAAGAGAGGCAGAGAAAGAGAGAGAGAAAGAGAGACATAGCAAGAGAGGCAGAGAGAGAGAAAAAGAAAGAGAGACATAGCAAGAGAAAAAGAGAGACTTAGCAAGAGAGGCAGAGAGAGAGAGAAAGAGAAGGAAAGAGAGATAGCAAGAGAGGCAAAGAGAAAGAAAGAGACATATAGCAAGACAGTGAAAGAGAGAGAGAAAAAAGCAAGAAAGAGATAGCAAGAGAGACAGAGAGAGAGAGCAAGGGAGAGAGAAAGACAGAGGAAGGGAAGGAGGGAGAGAGAAAGAGAGCAAAAAAGAGAGGAAGAAAGAAAGACGGATGGAGAGAGAGAAAGAAGGGAAGGAAGGAAAAGAGAGAAAGAGGGAGAAATAGAGCGAAAGGGAGGAAGAGAGAGGGTTTTTTTGTCCAAACTTTTCTTTAGGCCCCCCCCCCCCTTTCAATGTTCCCCAGGATTTTGAAAATATGAATAATGTGCCGCGGCTCAAAAAAGGTTGGGAAACACTGATCTAAAGCAGTGTTTTTCAACCAGTGTGCCGCGACAGACTAGTGTGCCGTGGAACATGGTCAGGTGTGCTGCAAGAGGGGAGAGAAAGAGAGAGAGAAAGAGAAAGAAAGCAAGAGAGAGAGAGAAAGAGTGAGTGTGAGAGAGAAAGAAACAAAAAAGAGAAAGAAAGAGAGAGATAAAGAAAGTGAGAGAGAAAAAGAAAGCAAGCGAGAGAGAGAGAAAGCAAGAGAGAGCAGGGGGAGAGAGAAAGAGAGAGAAAGCAAGCAAGCAAGCAAGAGAGAGAGTTTGTGTGTGAGAGAGAAAGAAAGAGAGAGAAGGAGAGGGAGAGAGAGAAATGTGAGAAAAAAGGGGAGAAAAAAAGAGAAATGAGAAAATGATTGAGGCAGAGAATGAGAGGAAAGAGAGAGAAACAAAAGAGAGAAGTGACCCTTGATTTAAAGCATATGATAAAAAGCACCCAAAGAATAAGAGAGAAACCCCCCCCCCCAGCCCTCACCTCTTTTTGGAAATGGTTCAAGAGTGTGTATACACACACACACAGGGGGGGGGGACAACATGTATAATACGTACTATCTTAGAGTGTCATTTTGGTTGGTGGTGTGCTCCAGGATTTTGTAAATGTAAAAAATGTGCCGCAGCTCAAAAAAAGGTTGAAAATCACTGATCTAAAGGACCCTGTCTGGAGAAAAAAAAGTTGAGCTGGATTCCCTCAGAGGTTCCTTCTAACTCCAGGATGCCATGATTCAAGATACCATGGTCATCTCAGTATCGTTTTTTCGTTTTGCAGGCCTGGGGTATTCCATATTCCGCGGGGCCAATTCCCAGAAAAACACCTTCCGACGGAATCCCACTGATCCCAGAGTGGCTGGTAGGTAGCTTCACACATTTCATTTTGTGGGGCTGGGTCCACAAGAGAGACTTAACCCAGTTCGAAACTCGGCAAGTGCATTCACACAACATGGTGGGGCTTGCTTCTGTTTAACCTAGACCAGGGGTCTCCAACCTTTTGGACCTCAGGGACCACTAAATTCATAATTTTAAATCTCGCGGACCACTAATATGATCTTCCTAATGATTGGCAGGGTGGGCGTGGCTAGGTGGTCATGTGACAGGGTGAGCGTGGCCAACTTGATGGCATTCACATCGAGGGGTGGCTCGCTGGCCTCTACTCGCCCTTCCTCTGCCAACCACTACTCGCCTGCCCGCCCAGGCTCCTTAGGTCCCCAACACCCTATTTGGACCGGGAGTCACTGCTCACAGTCACTCATGCCCTCATCACCTCGAGGCTCGACTACTGTAATGCTCTCTACATGGGGCTACCTTTGAAAAGTGTTCGGAAACTCCAGATCATGCAGAATGCAGCTGTGAGAGCTATCATGGGCTTTCCTAAATATGCCCATGTCACACCAACACTCCGCAGTCTGCACTGGTTGCCGATCGGTTTCCGGTCACAATTCAAAGTGTTGGTTATGACCTATAAAGCCCTTCATGGCACCAGACCAGAATATCACCAGGACGGCCTTTTGCCGCACGAATCCCAGCGACCAGTTAGGTCCCACAGAGTTGGCCTTCTCCAGGTCCCGTCGACTAAACAATGTCATTTGGCGGGACCCAGGGGAAGAGCCTTCTCTGTGGCGGCCCCGACCCTATGGAACCAACTCCCCCCAGATATCAGAGTTGCCCCCACCCTCCTTGCCTTTCGTAAGCTCTTAAAAACCCACCTCTGTCATCAGGCATGGGGGAATTGAGATATTCCCTTCCCCCTAGGTTTATAAAATTCATGTATGGTATGACTGTATGTATGACTGATCTCTTAAATTGGGTTTTTTAGATTTTTTTAATATTAGATTTGCTTACGTTGTCTTTTTATTGTTGTTAGCCGCCCCGAGTCTGCGGAGAGGGGCGGCATACAAATCTAATAAATAAATAAATAAATAAACACCAAGCTGGTGCTAAGCAGTCACCACAAGAAAGAGTTGGCAAAACAGCTCAGCTGAAATTGGAGCTGACTACTGAGAAGGAGGCTCAGCAAAAGCACCTCACTGAGGACTAGGAGCATAGGCTTTTCAAGCAGAGGGAAGACCTGAGGGAGTGCAAGGCCAGGTCCTGGCACCTGGAGGTTCAGCAGGCTGAGATGGTCAGCCAGTTCCAGGCCATGTTGCAGTCCCACTGGAACGAGGCCCCCTGCCTCTTCGCCGCTAGTGGTGCTTCCCTCCAGCCTTCGCCCAAAGCCCCCCACCAGGAGGCCGAAGCAGACCCCAAGTTGGAATTTCTGCCCACTCTGACCCACACAAAAAGACCCTGAAGGGGGAGAGTCTGTGCAGCAACACACACGTCCATTGCATGTATCCATATTGATTGAGTGCAATATAAAAAATGCAAATAATTTTTCTGCGGACCACCAAAATTTGCTCGTGGACCACCAATTGGTGACCACTGGTCTGGTCCATCCCCCTGCTCAAACCAGAGACCCTGCTTTCACTCTTTTTTAAAAAAAATGTTGTATTAGTTTTCAAATATATTTTTAAAAAGACAAATAAATAACGATGAAGAAAAAATAAGGGGTTTTAGCTGTTTTTAGTATTGGATTGTCACATGCTGTTTTTACCACTGTTGTTAGCTGCCCCGAGTTCATGGAGAGGGGTGGAATACAAATCCAATAAATAATAATAATAATAATAATAATAATAATAATACCAAACAAAACAACAAACAAAAACAACAACAAAATTATAATATCAGTCAACGAAGTGGTGGAAGTGATGTGCCGGTGCCTGGAGGCTGTTGGGGCCTGGATGGGTGTCAACAGACTCAAACTCAACCCGGATAAGACGGAGTGGCTATGGGTTTTGCCTCCCAAGGACAATCCCATCTGTCCGTCCATCACCCTGGGGGGGGGAATTATTGACCCCCTCAGAGAGGGTCCGCAACTTGGGCGTCCTCCTCGATCCACAGCTCACATTAGAGAAACATCTCTCAGCTGTGGCGAGGGGGGCGTTTGCCCAGGTTCGCCTGGTGCACCAGTTGCGGCCCTATCTGGACCGGGACTCATTGCTCACAGTCACTCATGCCCTCATCACCTCGAGGTTCGACTACTGTAATGCTCTCTACATGGGGCTACCTTTGAAAAGTGTTTGGAAACTTCAGATCATGCAGAATGCAGCTGCGAGAGCAGTCATGGGCTTACCTAGGTATGCCTATGTTTCACCAACACTCCGCAGTCTGCATTGGTTGCCGATCAGTTTCCGGTCACAATTCAAAGTGTTGGTTATGACCTTTAAAGCCCTTCATGGCACTGGACCAGAATATCTCCGAGACCGCCTCCTGCCGCACGAATCCCAGCGACCGATTAGGTCCCACCGAGTGGGCCTTCTCCGGGTCCCGTCAACTAAACAATGTTGGTCGGCGGGCCCCAGGGGAAGAGCCTTCTCTGTGGCGGCACCGGCCCTCTGGAACCAACTCCCCCCGGAGATTAGAACTGCCCCTACTCTTCCTGCCTTCCGTAAACTCCTTAAAACCCACCTTTGCCGTCAGGCATGGGGGAACTGAAACATCTCCCCCTGGGCATGTTTAATTTATATATGGTATGCTTGTGTGTATGTCTGTTAGTATATGGGGTCTGTTTTAAATCTTTAAATATTTTTAAATTTGTCAAATTATTTATGATTTGTTTCCACGTGTTGTGAGCCGCCCCGAGTCTTCGGAGAGGGGCAGCATACAAATCTAAGTAATAAATAATAAATAAATAATAAATCAGCAAACATTCAGCATTTCTGCATTACTACATTGGATATTTCATTAAATCCTGTAATATACATATTAATTAATTGTTCTTATTGGGAATAATAAAAAAACAATATAGTAAAGCCAAAGATATCTAATATTACATATCACGACTGCAGCCAGAATTACCTTCGCCCAATATTGAAAAAATACAGAATCCCCCTCAGAAAAAACAGTAATAAAATATGTAATTGTTCTGAAATTGACAAACCTACGATGGAATTAAGGGGCCAAAAAGATTCCGAGTATTATGAAATATGGGCACGATGGCACAGATGGATTGAGTTAAGAAATAGGAATTAAAATATACATAAAGATCAATAAAGAATATAAATATGTAAATATGAATGGTTTGAATAGAGATTTTGTGATGGTATGAAATAATAAGAATATTACTGTAATTAATTAATACATGTATATTATTATAGGATTTAATGAAATATCCCCCTTTCACTCTTCCTCCCCCCCTCCAGGGCTCCGGACAATCCCTACAGCAACCGGTCGGCGCCTCCTGGTCTCTGGCTGGTGGGGTTTTGTGCGACACCCCAACTATTTAGGAGACCTCATCATGGCTTTTGCGTGGTCCTTGCCCTGCGGTAAGTGTCAGCCGTCTAGGAGAGGCTCCGGTTTCGTTTCTCCGCACCAATCTTAAACCGGCTTCCTTTTTGGTTTCATTGCAGGGTTCACTCACATCTTGCCTTATTTTTATATCATCTATTTCACCTTGCTGCTGGCTCATCGGGACGCCCGGGACGAGCACCAGTGTCTCAGGAAGTACGGACTGGCGTGGCATGAATACTGCCGGCGTGTCCCCTACCGGATTTTCCCGTATCTCTACTGAATTCTTAAATCCCCATTTCCAGAAGGTCTCGGAGCGGAATGGACTCCTGGCTTTGTGCCAGTGCCAGAAAGAAGCCGGGAAAACATATCAGCCATTCATAATAATAATAATAATAATAATTTATTAGATTTGTATGCTGCCCCTCTCCGAAGACGCCGAGATGGCTGGATTTTTCTATCAATAGACATTCTCTTGGTTTTTACGTAGCCTGGAGATCGTCTTCCATTGACTGCATCGCTTGTCTTCCATTTGTCTAGATTTTGTTGGAGACAGGAAAAAAAAGACATCTGGAATCGTTTTTATCGCAATAAACTGATTATTAGGGTGCAGAATAACAGAGGTAGAAGGGCCCTGAGAGGTTTTCTAGCCCACCTCAATGCTCATACAGGAGACCCTATATCCACGATGGCAAACCTTTGGCAATGGCACACGAAGCACCTTGCCTATTAGTCTTCCAGGTTTCTGGCGTGCGTACACATGTGGCAGCGACAAAAACTGGTGTGTGCATGTGCTCCGGCCAGCTGATTGTCAGGTGTACATACCCGCCAAAACCCGGAAGTTCGGCTTTACCGAAGCACGATCCCTTTGCATCAGCGGCAGTGCCGAAAACCAGCCTGTGCATGTGCGCTGTTCGGTTGATCGCCAGGTGCGCATTGCACACTAGAACCCAGAAGTTCAACTTTTCCGGAGGGCGGCCCTGATGAGTATGCGCGTAATGTTTTTGCGCGAAAAGGTTCGCCAAAACTGCCCTGTATCCTTTCGGACAAATGGTGGTCTGCCTTTTCTTAAAACCACCAGTAATGGAACAGCCATAACTTCCAGAAGCAACACCCGTCTCAGCTTGAACCTCCAAGTTAAGAACAAGCCTTAACAACATGTTATTATTAAAGTGATGTGCCGGTGCCTGGAGGCTGTTGGGGCCTGGATGGGTGTCAACAAACTCAAACTCAACCCAGACAAGACGGAGTGGCTGTGGGTCTTGCCTCCCAAGGACAATTCTATCTGTCCATCCATTACCCTGGGGGGGGGAATTATTGACCCCCTCAGAGAGGGTCCGCAACTTGGGCGTCCTCCTCGATCCACAGCTCACATTAGAAAAACACCTTTCAGCTGTGGCGAGGGGGGCGTTTGCCCAGGTTCGCCTGGTGCGCCAGTTGCGGCCCTATTTGGACCGGGAGTCATTGCTCACGGTCACTCATGCCCTCATCACCTCGAGGCTCCACTACTGTAACGCTCTCTACATGGGGCTACCTTTGAAAAGTGTTCGGAAACTTCAGATCGTGCAGAATGCAGCTGCAAGAGCAATTATGGGCTTCTCTAAGTATGCCCATATCACTCCAACACTCCGCAGTCTGCATTGGTTGCCGATCAGTTTCCGGTCACAATTCAAAGTGTTGGTTATGACCTATAAAGCCCTTCATGGCATCAGACCAGAATATCTCTGGGACCGCCTTCTGCCGCACGAATCCCAGCGACCGGTTCGGTCCCACAGAGTTGGCCTTCTCCGGGTCCCGTCGACTAAACAATGTCGTCTGGCGGGACCCAGGGGAAGAGCCTTCTCTGTGGAGGCTCCGACCCTCTGGAACCAACTCCCCCCTGAGATTAGGATTGCCCCCACCCTCCTTGCCTTTCGCAAACTCCTTAAAACCCACCTCTGCCGTCAGGCATGGGGGAACTGAAACATCTCCCCCTTGCCCATGTTGTTTTGGTGTTTGATTGTGTGCTTGTTTTTTAATATTCTGGGGTTGTTTTTTATGAATTTTTTAGCTTAACATTGTAATTGGATTGGTGGGTATTGGATTTGTTATTATGTATTGTTTTTACTTGTTGTGAGCCGCCCCGAGTTTGCGGAGAGGGGCGGCATATAAATCCAATAAATCAAATCTAATCTAATCTAATATTATTATTATTATTATTATTATTATTATTATTATTATTTATTGGATTTGTATGCCGCCCCTCTCCGTGGACTCAGGGTGGCTAACAACAGTGATAAAAACAGAATGTAAGAATCCAATACTAAAACAGCTAAAAACTCTTATTATAAAACCAATCATACATACATACAAACATACCATGCATAAATTGTAGAAGCCTAGGGGGAAAGGTTATCTTAGTTCCCCCATGCCTGACGGCAGAGGTGGGTTTTGAGGAGCTTACGAAAGGCAAGGAGGGTGGGGGCTATTCTAATCTCAGGGGGAGTTGGTTCCAGAGGGCCGGGGCCGCCACAGAGAAGGCTCTTCCCCTGGGCCCCACCAACCGACATTGTTTAGTTGACGGGACCCGGAGAAGGCCCACTCTGTGGGACCTAACTGGTCGCTGGGATTCGTGCGGCAGAAGGCGGTCCTGTGCTGAAAAAGGTATAATTTAAATAAAGGTCGAGTGAATTACAGCAATACAAAACCAGAACTGAGATCCACAGGCCCAAATCGCTAAATTCCAGTTTTCCTTTGCTTGCCCACCAGTCAATCAAATTTTTGCAAGATGTTTCTATAATGGCCAGTCTGGGCCCAGGTTGATATGTGGCCTCCTTTTTCTTCCAGCTGTGTGACTTTGGAGCACTTTCTGTTCGCCACCTCTCTTCATCCCCCTGCCCCATAGACCACGGCAGACTGTCTCTGCATAATACGCACAGCCAGGCACAAGGAGTCCTAAAGTGGCAGCTGACACTGTCAGGAAATTCACTCTTCATTCTCAGATTCGATCTCCCTCTGAGTGGCTTCTACCCATTGCTTCTCCTGCCTTCTGGTGCTTCAGAGATTAAGCCAACGCCGCCTTCTCTGTGACAATAGCACTAGCATTTAGACTTATACGGTGGTACCTCTACCTAAGAATGCCTCTACTTACAAACTTTTCTACATAAGAACCGGGTGTTCCAAGATTTTTTTGTCTCTTCTCAAGAACCATTTTCCACTTACAAACCCGAGCCTCCGAAACTAACCGGACAAGGTAGGGAGAAGCCTCCGTGGGGCCTCTCTAGGAATCTCCTGGGAGGAAATGGCCGGAAATGGCAGGGGGAAGCCTCTGTGGGGCCTCTAGGAATCTCCTGGGAGGAAGCAGGGCCGGAAAAGGCAGGGAAAAGCATCCGTGGGGCCTCTAGGAATCTCCTGGGAGGAAGCAGGGCCAGAAAAGGCAGGGAGAAGCCTCCATGGGGCCTCTCTAGGAATCTCCTGGGAGGAAACAAGGCCGGAAAAGGCAGGGAAAAGCCTCTGTGGGGCCTCTTTAGGAATCTCCTGGGAGGAAACAGGGCCTCCACCCTCCCTGTGGTTTCCCCAATCACACACATTATTTGCTTTTACATTGATTCCTATGGGGAAAAAATTGCTGCTTCTTACAAATTTTTCTACTTAAGAACCTGGACACAGAATGAATAAGTTCATAAGTGGCAGTATACCACTATATACTGCTTCACCATGCCTTATAGCCCTTTCTAAGTGGTTTACAAAGTCAGCATATTGTTTTGGGGGTTGAACGACCCTTTCACAGGGGTCGCCTAAGACCACTGGAAAACACATATTTCCAATGATCCTAGGAACTGAGATATTGTTCATCTATTGGTCCCCAGGTGGGTCCACCCACCTGCAGACTACTGCAAAAAATAAAAATAAAAAATCTACACCCTTGGGAATTTCCAGCACTACATTCATCGCCATCTTGTTTTTAGATTTTTTTTTAAAAATCTATTGGCACTGCGCATGCATATGCACACAAGGCACGGGCAACGCAGCGCAGGAGGAAGCGAACCGTCAGCGAGTTAAGTTAAAACCCATCCCTGAGTTTCCTAATAACTTTGTTATTTTATGGTTGGGGGTCACCACAACATGAGGATCTGTATTAAAGGATTGCGGCATTAAGAAGGTTGGGAACCACTGCTCTAGATAGACATCCATCTCTGAATATTCATTTTAGATGCCGCTCTTTAAAACTAATACTGTACAGCTTGACTTATGACGCTAATTCCCCAACCTGCATGGTTTAAGACGTTTGGACTTCAATTCCCAGGATTCCCCAGCCAACCAATGTTGGCTGGGGAATTCTGGGAGTTGAAGTCCCCAGATCTTAAAAATTGCCACGATTGAGAAATCGCTGCACTAAGATTTCACTCTCGACTCCCAAGTAAACATAGTTGTCTTGTGTTAACCTGATTTTTAAAAAGCAGGAAACAAACGAGAGGGCACAAACACAGGATTCCTGATTTTGCTTTTTTAATTACAGCTTTCCCTCTGTTGCCACCAATTCATGTCCATTTTGCGGGGTGGGGAAAAAACAGTATCTTTCTCATCTTCAAGTTTAGGCTTCATTGAATAATAAAAGATTTATTTAACATAAATGGATGTGAAGTGCTAAATAAGGGAAATATAAATACTAAAACAGGTTTAAGATGGGAAATAAAAAAGAAACATGTTTCAATGTTATAGTGACATGGGGGGAAAGTAAGTTAAAACAGAGATAGAAATAAGAGGAGAATATTATTATTATTATTATTATTATTATTATTATTATTATTATTATTTATTATTAATAATAATTAGATTTGTATGCCGCCCCTCTCCGCAGACTCGGGGCGGCTCACAACAGTGACAAAAAACAATATATACTGACAAATCTAATAGTTAAAATCTAAGATAGCAATTATACATTTAAAAATCTAAAAGCAAGGAACCCCAATATAAAAAACCCATACATACAGCCATATCATGCACTAGGACTACATAGCCCTTTAAAGCCCTTCATGGCATCGGACCAGAATATCTCCGAGACCGCCTCCTGCCGCACAAATCCCAGCGACCGATTAGGTCCCACAGAGTGGGCCTTCTCCGGGTCCCGTCAACTAAACAATGCCGGTTGGCGGGTCCCAGGGGAAGAGCCTTCTCTGTGGCGGCGCCGGCTCTCTGGAACCAACTCCCCCCGGAGATTAGAACTGCCCCTACTCTTCCTGCCTTCCGAAAACTCCTTAAGACCCACCTTTGCCGTCAGGCATGGGGAAACTAAACATCTCCCCTGGGCATGTTAATTATACATGGTATGCTTGTGTGTGTGTTTGCTATTACATGGGGTTTTCTTAAATCGTTAAATATTTTAATTAATTGGATTGTTGTGACTGTTTTTACTTGTTGTGAGCCGCCCCGAGTCTCCGGAGAGGGGCGGCATACAAGTCCAACTAATAAATAAATAAATAAATAGGCAGGGGGAGATGTCTCAGTTCCCCCACGCTGGACGACAGAGGTGGGTTTTAAGAAGTTTACGAAAGGCAAGGAGGGTGGGGGCAATTCTAATCTCCGGGGGAGTTGGTTCCAGAGGGCCGGGGCCGCCACAGAGAAGGCTCTTCCCCTGGCCCCCACCAAACGACATTGTTTTGTTGACAGGACCTGGAGGTCGCTGGGATAATAGTGCATCTATATTAATATACTTTTCAAAAAATAAAGGGAACACTTGAACAACACAATATAACTGAGTAAATCAAACTCCTGTGAAATCAAACTGTCCCTTCAGGAAGCAACACTGATTGACAATCTGTTTCACATGCAGTTGTGCACATTCAACTTTGTACAGAACAAAATATTTAATGAGAATATTTCATTCATTCAAATCTAGGATGTGTCCTTTATTTTTTTGAGCAGTGTATATCAAGATATGTAAAGAACAAGGAGGTTTAAGAACTGAAGGGCAGTTGTCAGCGTTTCAAATATCATCCGAAAATTAAATCAGAGTCCGAGGCATGGCCTTCCTCAAAGTTCTGATTTATTAACAGAACCATATTAGGACATCTTGGAGAAACCCGAACCGTAGATTTTTCCACACAGTTTAAAGTTCATCTTGTTACCACAACCACAGGTTCATCACATGGTCCAGTCTGTTTCTGCCAACGTGTCCGATCCTCCCATCAACTTCTGGGCAGGTGTTGAACAAAGGATGGCCTTGATTATCATAGTGGTTCTCAACCTAGGGTTGGGACCTCTTTGGGGATCGAACGACCCTTTCACAGGGGTCACCTAAGACCAGGGGGAACTAAAGGTTCTATTCTGTATTTTTACAATCCGATCAATCAGGTGTTTACAGTGCGGGGTGTCCCTCTGACCTTCCTGCCAATCAGCTTAAAGCTGTTGGGAGAATTGGTGCTATACTTATGGTTGGGGGTCACCACAACATGAGGAACTGTATTAAAGGGTTGCAACATTAGAAAGATTGAGAACCACTGTTCTAGAAGGAATTTGTTATGGCTACTACTCTAAACTTTCATGCAACCGCCCCACGTAAATTCCCACAGTACTAACACATTCTACATTCTATATTGCTTCAAAAAATAAAGAGAACACAAAGGACACATCCTAGATCTGAATGAATGAAATATCCTCTTGGAATATGTTCTGTACAAAGTTGAATGTGCACAACAGCAGGTGAAATTGATTGTCAATCAGTGTTGCTTCCTAAGTGGACAAGTTTGATTTACTTGGAGTTATATTGTGTTGTTTAAGTGTTCCCTTTATTTATTTTTTTGAGCAGTGTATTATGCAGCAGGCCAAAGTCTCCAACTCAACTGATAGCTTTGGCCTGACAGCGGTAGCAAAGGATGTGTGTAAATGACATGAAATAATGAAAATGAAATATAAGGAGTAACAATATTATGTTTATTTGTATTGGAATGTAGAATACTCAGGTATCGCACCATTCGCACATTGATATGTATAAATAACATCAAATTAAAAACTTAATATATATATAAAAAGGTCCCCCAATTTCTCCTGTCTCGGGCCCCCTCCTGTCCCGTTTCCATCCGATCCTTTGTATGGAAACGGGCTTTTAGTCCAATTCTTCTATCAAAGGCTGCTTGGAAGGCGGCACTATCCCTCCCCACATCTTCTCCAGCTCCTGGGTGATGGCGCCCACTTCCTTGGCATCCGCCACATGGGCTACGTATTCCCTCTGGACTTCCAAAGCCAGGCAGGGCAGCTGCTCCTCGTTCTCTTTTGCCCAGGAAAGCAGGAATTCGCATTTCTTCTTCGCCTTGTAGATCCGGGGCCGGTCCTCGGCAAACGACAAGCAGTGTTTGCCTCGACCCAACAGCCTGGCCAGGTGGGCCAAAGCCGCCAGGGCGAACAGGCTCCGCTTCTCCGGGTTGGGCCCCCTTAAAATCTGACCCACCGCTTGCATCGCTCCGGTTTTGCCCAGCGGGCATTCCGGGTAGTGCCCATCCACAACGGCTTGTAAGGCGGCTTGCAAGGCCTCGCCCGTGGAGGTGAAGACTCTCTGGGCGCCCAGCGCCGCCGAGAGGTCCAAGAGGGTCTCACAGACTTCGGGCAGAATCTGGGCATCGTCGGCCTCTCCGTTGTAGAGGGACAGAGCATAGGCATAGGCATAAAGGACGTTGGGCAGCTGGAAGCGCACCAGGGGGGAGACGGGGACGCCGGTGAGGTCGCTCAATGGGTGAATCACGTCAGGAATGGCAGGTAGCGAGTTCGAATCCTGGCCAGGAGGCAGATTGGAGTCCCCTGAGGCGGTTTCTTCATTTGATGGCCGGGATGAAGCCTCCAGGCCTTGCTGCTGCGGCTGAGAGTCTTCTTGGGCATCTTTAGCTCCAAGGACCTGGACCAGGGGTGGTCCCTGAATTTCCACGGCCCACCAGGGTTTCCAAGGAGGCAGGAGCCCCGATATCTTCCCGCTGCTCAGCAGTTCTTGGAACCTCTGGCGCTGCTGAGGGGTCAGCTGCTCCCACAGGTCGTCGTCCTGAGGGTCGAGGCCTAGCTCGGGCTCCGAATCCCCGGGCTCGCCTAGTTCCCGCAGCCGGAGAAGGGCCTCATTCAGGCGGCTTCGGGCAGCCGGGTCCCCCCGCTGGCCCTGGAGCCGCAGCTGCAACTCTCGCGCCTGGAAGTCCCGAGCGCAGGAGCCGTGCTCCCGGTAGCAAGGCACGGAGCAGAAGCGGACGTGGCAACGCGGGCAGGTGTAAGGCGCGCGCTCGGCCTGGCACAAGCCGCAGCCACCCGAGGCCTCCATGCGTCGGAAGCGCCCGAGCGGCACCGAGAACGCTCGGCTATTTCCGGAGGGGGGGGGGGAAACGCTTATTCCCTTGTCCTAATACGCAGGCGCGACTCGGAAAGCGCTTCAGAGAGTTGAAGGGAGACGTAGCCCTGCCACTTGCTTCGTTTCTGAGAACTACAATGACCATGATGCACCGGGCCCTGCTGTAATAGGTGGAATTCCTTTCTCCGGGAATCCTTTTTTTCTAACAGGTTTTTTTTTTCGAAGAAAAGGATTCTGGGAATTGAAGTCCCTTTCTAGGATTTTGGACTAAGCATCCAAAGTGCAAAATAAACCAGTTTTTGACTAAACATCTCCATACTGTTTGCAAGAGAGCCTGGCATTGACTTATGACCAAAATTCACACTTAACGACCGTTGCAGCATCTGTCTGTGTGTGTGTGTGAAATTTTGCCCATCTGACAAGCAGTAAACCCAGATTTATTTAGTGACCCTAACAACTGTGGCAAAACTCCCCTAGCTGTCTTGCCGAGCACCAGAGATTTTTGGTCATAAGTTGAGGACTATCTCTAAATGGCTAATGGTTAAAAACGGAATAAAAGCAATGAACAGATACAAAGAATACAATGTTTGATGACCTTGAACTGCAACTGGTTTTACTTCTCCGAGATTCCTGCTGGTCTCACCATCAAATTCTTTCAAGTCCATTTGTGGCTCAACGTGAAAGCCCAACTAGATCCTTTTAAAAGGTGGTCTTCGACCCACTAGATCTCTTTATGCAGGTAGTCCTTGACTTGCAACAGTTCGTTTAGTGACTTTTTGAATTTATGACAGCAGTGGAAAAACAGTGACTTGTGGCAGTTTTTTGTGACTGTTGCAGCGCCCTCGTGGTCACGTGATCAAAATTTGGACACTTTGGCAAACGTCTTGTATTATGGCCACAGGGTCAGGGGGGCATTTGATTCCCATTTGCAACCGTCTTTCAAAGGGGAAGATGGTTTAACTGTTAACTAACTCAACTGCAGCGATTCCTTTTATAACAGCTATGGTAAGAAAGGTCGTAAAATGAGACAAAACTTACTTAATAACCATCTCGCTTAGCAAAATAGTTTTTTTTGGGGGGGGGGGCTCCATTGTGGTCATAAAGTTAGGACTGCCTATATAACAGTATGGCACAGTAGCGAGCTGTAGTTCAGCAGTTCAAATTTCACCACCAGAAGACTGACGGCAGAAAAAGACCTCATGGTCCACCTAGTCTGCCTTTATACTATTTCCTGTATCTTATCTTAGGATAGATCTGTTTATCCCAGGCATGTTTAATTTAAATTCAGTTACTGGGGTTACCAACCACGTCTGCTGGAAGTTTGTTCCAAGCATCTACTACTTTCAGCAAAATATTTTCTCATGTTGTTTCTGATCCAACTTACCTGAGATTGTGTCCCCTTGTTCTTGCGTTCACTTTCCTATTAAAAACACTTCCCTCCTGAACCTTATTTAAACATTTTGATTATGTCCCCACCCCCCCTTTTCCTTTTGTCCTCCAGACCAGTGTTTCCCAACCTTGGCTGGCTGGGGAATTCTGGGAGTTGAAGTCCAAATATCTTCAAGTTGACAAGGTTGGGAAACACTGCTCCAGACTACACAGATTGAGTTCATGAAGTCTTTCCTGATAAGCCTTAGCCTTCCATCCTTCCAAAGTGGGTCAAATAAGGACCCAGAATGTTGGGGGCAAGAGGCTGACTCTGTAAACCGCTTAGAGAGGGCTGTAAAAGCACCATAAAGCGGTATATAAGTGTAAATGCTATTGCTATTTTTAATGGCTGCCTAGGGAATTCTGGGAGTTGAAGTCCACGTTTCAAAACTGTCAAGGTTAAGAAACACTTAAATACAAAATCTGGCCTAGAGGTAGAGCTCTTGGCTCACAATCGGGAGGCTGCGACTTCGATTCTAGGTAGAAGCAGGTATTTCTCTCTGGGAATGATCAGAATATATCTGAATAAAACTCCACATTGGCAACAGGAAAGGCAATGGGCCAGTAAACTTTCAGCTCCATTTAGTTGCCCAGGGTCATTAAAAGATGACGATGGCTTAAACAGAAAATATTCTTGTGGAACGACATACAGTAATCTCGGTTCTCCGACATAAATGGGCGGGTTGATAGTCAGATAGCCGAAATGTCAGATAATCCAGACCCTACTGTACTGCTTCCGTCCCCGTCTCTCTCTCTCGCCCGTTTCTGTCTCTGTCTCTCTCTCTAGCTTGCCTCCCTCCTCCCAGATTGCTTCTCCATTGTGGCTGTCATGTTTGGGGGCATGTCTGGGGGGGGGGGGGGAAGAGGCGGAAATGCCTACAGCCACGCCCCCAAGCAGCCACGATGTCGGATAATCCAGAGTGTTGTATTACTGAGACTCTACTGTACATATAAAGCCCTTCTCCCCCTTTGGCCAATGATCTCAAGCTTGATCTGCACTCACGTATTTACAAATAGGAAAAGCAGCAGCCACACCAGGAAATGGTCCAGGCAAATATATGATTTTTATTATATGACTGGGTGCTCTTTAGGAGTTGGCATTTGGACCCTTCTTTTTACCAAAGCTGGGCACGATGTTGACAAATCGGCGGTTGTATTGCATGCGCCTCTTGGCCCGGCCGGTCTTCTTCTTCTTCTTTTCTTGCTTAGCAACCTGAGAGAACATA
Organism: Erythrolamprus reginae; assembly: GCF_031021105.1. Lineage (NCBI taxonomy): Eukaryota > Metazoa > Chordata > Lepidosauria > Squamata > Dipsadidae > Erythrolamprus > Erythrolamprus reginae. The sequence goes on along the minus strand of NC_091962.1, from coordinate 1,446,736 downwards.
CATTAAGCAGGCATCAGTCAAAGATCTGGTCAGCCTTCTCCCGGAATTCAATTTTAGCTTTGCTTTTTTATATTTATTTTTCATGTATGTGTTGTTTGCTTTTTAAATTTGATAGGGTTTTTATGTGCTTTTTAATATTAGATTTGTTTTCGCTAGAATATTGTTTTTATTGTTGTTGTGAGCCGCCCCGAGTCTTCGGAGAGGGGCGGCATACAAATCTAATAAATTGAATTGAATTGAATTTGCTGTTGGGCAGGCCCAAGCTCTTTCCTAACTCCCCCTGCAAAAATACACCCTCTTTCACATTTGGAAAAGTTATCCCCTCCTATTTTACCAGTTAGGATTGTCTGGCTATTACTTAGGTGTTTTTATTGGGAGTTGTATACAGAGGGAATGTGAGAATATTGTCTCAGGATAAATACAGGCTAGACTAGAATATTTTATAGGGGGAAAGAGTGATTAGATACACAAAGAATTGGGTTTTATGTTCTGGGTGGTGATTTCCTTTCTAGGTGAAGGGTCTCTCCCAGCAATTGAAATGAAAAGCCCCTGACAATTCAGGCGCCTTCCGCTGTTCTTGGGAGTCCACAAACAGACGCCTGAAAGACGTCCCAAAAGCCACCATGTCTCCCAATCACAACTGTGGGTCATCTCGAGCTGCCCACCTTTGGGGTTTGGCCTCTCACTTTGCCAGCACGAGCCAGGGAACCGTGGACCTTCCCTAAAGAGAGAGAGAGAAGAAAAGAGATGGTTTTTACAGGGAAAACAAAGCCAACATACCTGATGAGAGTCACAAGGGACCATGAGATTAATACAGGGGAAACTCGAAAAATTAAGAATATGGTGCAAAAGTTCATTTATTTCAGTAATGCAACTTAAAAGGTGAGGCTAATATATGAGAGACTCATACAGAATCTATGGGGCATTGCCAAGAGAAAGACGAGAGACATGAGACCAAACAATGCAGAAGAGAAGGACGCTATTGAAACATCTGGTCTTCCATCTCAGCAGTGCCACAGGCTGATAGCTTCCATGCCACGTCGCATTGTGGCAGTAATTGCTGCAAAAGGGGCCCAAACCAGGTTCTGAGTACATATGCATGCTTATACTTTTCAGAGGTCTGATATTGCTCTATGTACAATCCTTTTTTTATTGATCGGATGTAATATTCTAATTTTCTGAGTGTGGATTTGGGGTTTTCATGAGCTGTACCCCATCATCATCACAATTATGACAAATCACAGCTTGAAATATCTTGCTTGCATGTAGTGAGTCTCTCTCATATATTACGTTCCACCTTTTAAGTTGCATTGCTGGAATAAATGAACTTTTGCACAATATTCTAATTTTTCAAGTATACATTTATTTACTTATTTTATTTATTAATTGGATTTATATGCCGCCCTTCTCCGAGGACTTGGAGCGGCTTACAACATATAAAAACAATTACAATAGCTAAATCCAATTAAATTAAAATTAAACAATCTAAAAAGCCCAGCTGTGTTAAAAATCAGTCATACCCATTCAAACAACAATCATACAAACATCCATCAGCCAGGGGACTTACAGCCATAATTGAGCCCAAAATGCTAGGTGAGACATTTGTTAAGCGAGTTTTGCCCCATTTAACCCACATATGTTAAGTGGATCACCACAGTTATGTTAGTAACATACTTATTAAGTGAGTCTGGCTTCCCCCTTCCCCAGGGGATCACGTGACACACACACGTTTCCGGACACTGCAAACTTCATAAATAGGAGATGGTTTTTACAGGGAAAATAGGAATCAGTTACTAAATATCTGAATATCAGCCAATCATATTTTAGCCTTAAATAATCTTGTAAAGTTTGTTTAGGGGATTATTTCACTGTTTTGGGTGTAATCAAAACTCATAAAATTGAGTTAACTGAATAAAGAGTAATGTATGGTTAAGTCTATCATGACTATATCTTCTACCAACACAACACAGAAATTTGTAGAAAATAGTAATCCCCCCCCCTTTTCCTGTGTCCACAGGGATTTTTTTGGGGGGGGGGGGGGTATACAACCGCCCTGGAAATTTTACTGTTCCTCTAACAAGCTTCCATCCAGGTACTTTGGTACTTACCACCAAGCATGCGCGCAGTAACCTCCAAAGTGGTAAGGTCACTGATGCCACATTGACCAATGACAGAGTCATTTTCCAAGGGGATCCCGCCCAGAAGAATCACTTGATCGTCAAGGGCGATGCCCTCCAGAGACTCGATGCGAGCCTAAACAGGGAAGAAAGACGAGTGGGAACATGAATAACTCACACTTTGCTTCAATTCATCCATCCCATCCTACCACCTCTCACAATACTAGACAACACAGTATCAACAGTAGAGACCTTCAAACTTCTAGGTTCTATCCTATCTCAAGACCTAAAATGGTCACCTAACATCAAAAATATCATCAAAAAAAAGCACAACGAAGAATGTTCTTTCTGCGCCAAGTCAGGAAGCTCAAACTGCCCAAGGAGCTGCTGATCCAGTTCTACAGAGGAATCATTGAGTCTGTCATCTGCACCTCGATAACTGTCTGGTTTGGTTCTGCAACCCAACAATACCAACACAGACTTCAGAGGAGAATCGGAACTGCAGAAAAAACAATTGCTGCCAATCTGCCTTCCATTGAGGACATATATACTGCACGAGTCAAAATAAGGGCTATGAAAATATTTACAGCCCCTCGCATCCTGCTTGTATCCTTAAGATTTTTATTAATATTGTTTCCTCATTCCTAATTTGACCCCTAAGACAATCGTTAAGTGCTGTACCTTACGATTCTTGACAAATGCATCTTTGGACATTATATGGAAGTTCATGTTTAAAAATTTGGCGGATGACAATATTTAGGAAATGCCTTATAAACACAAAATTCCATTGCAGTATTGCCAGCACCCATCAGTTTTTAACACTATGAGTGTTTCCCAGGACAAAGCCTGGAAGCATGAAAATTTATCACCTGAAATATCAAAAATAAACTGAGGGGGGGGAGGGTGTTGAATACAAATGGTGCAATCAAAGCACAAGACCTATAGCAAATAATCAAGGTTCACCGCAGTACCTATTCTTAACATGGCACAATGGAGGGTCTCCTTGGAAAGAATGCTGGAAAACGCCTTTACAGAGGCAAAGAGATACATTGATATTTATTCATTTCAGAAAACAGGGGAAAATGTTTATTTATTTGTTATTTGATTGATTGACTGACTGATTTCTAGGCCATCCTTCTCCAGCATGATACATGGATACATATCCACAAGTAATTACATAATAGATCTCAGGTTACTTCCTAACTTTCTGCTATCTACAGAGTACAGTGGTCTTAGAAGAAACTCCTTGAGATTCAGATGTCGTAATGGGAATGTTCTGATAAAACCTGTCACAGACTGCTGTGAGCCAGGAGGACACATTTCTTACATTTCAGTTTGTCTATTGGACAGTCCCTCGTCTGAAAACAGATTTGAAGAAATGTTGCCCAAGAATTGTAGTGAAAAGACTCACTTCTACACAATTTTTAATGTGAATATAGGATTATCAGACTATGTTCCATTCTTGGACATCTGAAATTCACCACTTTAAGAATTTAGGATTTCAGATTTCATTTAAATTTAAAAATTTAGCTCACAGAACAGCCACTGCAATTGCCTTTCATCAATAAACTCAAGTAAAAATCCGGAAAATAAGCTGCAAAAGACTAACAGGACAGCAAAGTTTGCACTTTGCCCCAAAACACAAATTTAAGGGATTATTTCTCACCCAATCAAAGATAACCAACCAAAAACTACAACAACTATGAGGGGGGAAAAGCTTCAACAATGAAAGAAGGCACAAAAAGAGCAGAATATTCTATATGAGTTTCAAGGATCGTATTTCCATGATAATTAAAATACCCTTTCCAAAATACATGATAGATATAACATTCTGAAAGAGCTAGGACCAGACACTTTTATACATTGCTACTTCTTGGCCAAAGCTGATTAAATGGAAAACACATTCATCAAAGAACAACAATTATTGCTGCAAACTGTTTTAGAAAGTCCCAGTCTGAAAATTATTTCAGCCCTGGCCTTGGTCTGAGGGAATATTTATTTGGGAGAAACAAATGCTAACAGTACTCATCAGAACGAAAGGTTCACATAAAGCTTTAAAAAAAGCTTTTACCTTAAGATGAGAAATTGTTTCATGTCCAGACACCTCAAGGGTGTGCAGATTCTGAGCACGAACGAACAGCTGCATGGTTTCACCTGTAGGGATGAAAAGCAAAGTAGTCATTAAGATTAGCAGCCCAAGACTTCAAAGAATTGAGTATCCTAACAATGGTAGAATCTAATTACACCAGTCTCTTCCAACCCTTGCTGCTTTTAGACAACGCAGGGAATAAAATAAAGAGAATGTTTGATAATCCACAAGAATGGAACATAGTCTGATAATCCTATATTCACAAAGAAGAGCTGGGGCCTATAACCACTTTTTCAAGCCACTCCATCCTTTCCGACAACAAAATGTGAGCTTGGGGTTTCTATCCTGATAATCAGTGATCCAGGACTTAGAAAGGGAATGGAGGGAATATATAGGGCAGAGGTCTTCAAACTTGGCAACTTTAAGACTTGTGAACTTCAATTCCCAGGATTCTCCAGAGTTGAAGTCCACAAGACTTAAACTTGCCAAGTTTGGGCCCCCCCCTTATATAGAGTTCTATTTTGCTGAGATGGGCTGCACACCCATTTGGTTGATAAATATAACGAACCATTATTTTATATGTTGAGCCAAACTAAAAACAGAATGTGTAAGATGGAACTGCCTAGATTTATTTTTATTTACCATTTGCGATTTATTAAATTGATATGCCATTCATCTCACCTCAAGGCAACTCTCGGCAGCTTAAGAGAAATAAAACCATATAAAATCATGCTGGCTGGGAAATTATGGGAGATGAAATCCACCCCTCTTAAAATCACCAATACAGCAAAGGGCTACGCTTAGACCTCCCCCCAGCATCACAATTCCAGGTTCTTCCTTACCTGTCTCTTCCATTAAACCCAACACACTGGTCAGTCTCTTTTTCCTTGCCTATACAGGTAGTCCTCAACTTAACACCTTACCAACTATTTCCTAAACCTGCATTATCTTCTCATTGTTCCCATCACCCATCTTCTCCCACAAATGACTGTATGACTGTAACTTTGTTGTTTGTATCCTTAAAATTTATTATTGATTGGCTCCTAATATGACCTGATTGCTTGTTTGTACCAGGACTATCATTAACTGTTGTACCTCATGATTCTTGACAAATTTATCGTTTATGTACACTGAGATCTTTCATGCACCAAAGACAAATTGCTTGTGTGTCCAATCACACTTGGCCAATAAAATTCTATTCTATTCCTATTCTAATTTATATTCTATTCTATTCCTATTTATATTATATTCTAATAGTCTATTGTTATTTTTATTCTATTCTAGTGCACCAGCGTGCCCTTCCTCCTGTCATTATATTTCTCTCTTACTAGTATCATGCATATAAACATTGTTATATCTTTGTATACCACCAATACATACTTGGCAAAACAAATAAATAAAAATAAATAAATGTGACCAACACTTAAGGAGAGGATTTAGGATTATCTTTTTCACACTTACAACCATTGCAGCATCCCCATTTGGGGATTTTGGAGGGCAAAGGTGATAAAAGAAAATCCAGATGCTTGGCAACCGACTCACATTTATAAGGGTCAATGTTGGGGGTCAGGTGATCCCTTTTATGTGACCTTCTGCCCAGCAAAACCAATGGGGAAATCCGATTCGCTTAACAACCAGGTGACTCAACCACTGCAGCGATTCACTTAACAAACTGGGGCAAGAACAGTCGCAAAACGGGGAAAACAAACTTAACAAGTGTCTCCCTTAGGAACAGAAATGCTGGGCTCATATTGTGGTGGTAAGTCGAGGACTACCTATATTTCTTTCCTGACCCAACTTTAGTTTCAGACACTGTGGCTCTCAGCTGTCCCCCCCCCAGCATTTAAATAGCTTTCTTTTACTCCCCTTCCCTCCCCGCGGTGGCCTTCAAGGCCCCATTCGTTTCGCCCTGTCGGAACCGAGGCTGGGGAGCATGGGCGTGGGAGTCTAAAGCTGCCCCCAAACCTGGGAAGCCGCAGGGAGAAGGCCAGAGAGCGCCGGGGACGCGCCGGTGAACCTGGAAAGACTCGAGGGGCGGGAAGGAGAGGCGGCCGGGGATGATGGGTTAGTACCAGATGATGGGTTAGCACTTGAGGAGATTTGGCCGTGGAAGATGGGAGTTTAAGGGCTGGAAAGGGAGAGGCCTCTGACCTCTCCCTCAAATAAATGAAGTTGCCCACCCCGTAAAAAGTAAAATTTGCGCCCCTCACTCGCCTCACGCCGTGCCAAAATGGAGGCCGCAGAGAAGAGAAACTGCCGCCGCCTCACGCCGAAGAGGAAAAGGAAAGACTGACGGAAGGGGCGGAGCGAGAAGCGCAGGCGCTCTGCGGAAGGAACGCGCGCCGCCTCTCGCTCTGCGTGACGTCACCCACGGGCGACCACCTCAACGTCATCCTGCGCATGCCCCCGAGGCAAAATGGCCGCCTTTCCCTCAGCTTTCGCGGCTGTCGGATTGAGGAAGACGCTGCTGGTAGTGCGAGCGGTGGGGCGGTTTAGTCAGCCCCGGCAGGCGGCTTTGTTGGTAAGGACAGAGGCGGAGGGAGAGTCTACGGGGTTCCGAGGGGAGCGTTTCGGGCTGGGCTGGCGTGGTTGGAACGACCTTTTCGAGAGAGTCTATACAACGGGTAGCCTCAAAGAGGCAAACGGAGCGGATTTTTGCTACCATCTAGCAGCCCTCCCAGTTTTTGCAGCCTAGATATGTTACTTCTGCTTAGAGTGGTGCGGTAGCCTAGAGGTGGAGTTCTCGCCTCAAAATCAGGAGGCTGTGAGTTTGATCCCTAGGTAAAGGCAGATATTTGTTTCTCTGGGCACATATGTGCTGAAACAAAACTTCGCATTGGTGACAGGAAGGGCAATGGGTCAGTAAATATTCAGTTCCATTCAGTTGCTCAGATTAAAACCCCACAAGGGATTAAATGATGGTGATATGGTACTTCTGCTTGGTAGCCAATTCTGTTGGTATGATGGTTAGATGCACTGCGGCCTTATTTTCCTGCCAGACCTGCCTTTGGTATATTTTTATCCTGCCTTTCTGTGGAAAGAACTCGAGTTCTTGGTTACTACCTATAAAGCCCTATATGGCTCAGGGCCAGACTATTTACGGGACCATCTCCTGCCACATACCTCCCAGAGACCTATAAGAACACACAGAGTTGGCCTCCTCCAGGTCCCGTCGACCAAGCAATGCAGGTTGGTGGGGCTGTAGGGAGAGCCTTTTCTGTTGCCACCCCGGCTCTATGGAATCAACTCACCCCCATCCCCGAGGTCCGTACTGCTCCCACCCTGTTGGCTTTTGTTAAGGCCGTTAAAATCTGGCTTTGCCAACAGCCCTGGGGTCCATGAATTCAACAACTATTATGGCCATATTGTATGAACATTATGTATGCAAGTTGGCGGGTTAGTTACAATGGTTTATAGTTTAGTTTTTATATTTGACTTCCTTTTATTGTTTTTGTAATTTCATACTGTTGTAAGCCTCCCTGGTCCTTTGGGATTGGGCAGCATAGAAGTCGAATTAATAAATAAATTAAATAAATAAGGTGGCAAACATATCTGATGCTCTTTCCTTCTTCTATTTTCCCCACAACAGCTCTGCAAGGTGGGTTGGAGCTGAGGGAGAGACTGACTGGCTTTCATGGCTAAGACAGAACTCGCAGGCCTTGAACTCCCATCTTCCTGGTTTCAGTAGTGGGTTGCTACCGGTACGGCAAAGGCACCGGTAGCAATCGCTGCGCACAAGGGGATATGCGCATGAGATTTTGGCGATTTTTTGCTTCTGTGCATGCATGGAATCTTATTGTTATTGTCATTGTTCACTGTTATCTCATCTGTGTTTCAGAGACACGTTTCAAGTAAGTCTAATTCTGCAGACCTGACGTACCCAGGGATTATTGAGTCCACCGAAGAATATAAATTTGTGGAAAGGCTAATACCACCTACCACAGTACCTGTACCTCCAAAACACGACCAGTATCCTACACCATCTGGATGGAGGCCACCACAAGGTAAAATGGGGCAGATATTCCCAAATTCGATTTCCTTAACATATAAGATTTGAAAAAGTATTCCAGTAAATTTCTTCCGTGGAAGAAAAATCGAGAGAAATTGGGACTTCTTGGCGGAGTACCGCATTCATAAAATAAAAACACAGCTTCTTAGAACTCAGTTCTTCCTGACTCACACCTCTGTTTATAACTTCACATTTTAAATACATTTCTTAAAATGTATTTAAAATGTGAAGTTATAAACAAAGGTGTGAGTCAGGAAGAACTGAGTTCTAAGAAGCTGTGTTTTTATTTTAAATACATTTCTTAAATTGAGCGTATGCAAAATTAATAGTTCAGCAGGAGGCAAGTAGATTACCCCAGCCAGATTTTGTTATAAATTACCTATTGTATAAAAAGACAACATAGTAATATTTATTTTAGGTCTCCAATTCTTTCACAGATCCTCCTCCGGATCTTTCCTACTTTGTACGACGGTCACGCATGCACAATGTTCCTGTGTACAAAGATACTTCTCACCACGGATCCAGAAAGATGACCGTTATCAGGAAAATTGAAGGTGATATTTGGGTAGGTTATAGCTTTCTCTGTAGGCTGGTATAAGTGCTGTTGACACTATGAGTTGATTTTAATTATTCAAATCTCTCCGGAGATTCTCAGTCATCCAGATTATGGTTGTCCCAAAGGTGCTTTTTCAAAAGGCAACTGGACTGCCTTTGTTTTTCTTTGAAGATGTTTCGCTTCTCATCCAACAAGCTTTTTTAGATCTGATGAAGGTTCCTGAATAGTGGAATGTCTTCAGAGAAACAAAGGAAGCTCAGTTTCCCACCGTTCACACGAGTGGAAATTTGCATGGGCACTTTGCCCATCGTTCACCTGGCCCAGTTTCGAACAGACCGCAGCCCATTGGGCGATCGCTTAGAGCAGTGGTTCTCAACCTGTGGGACGGGACACCTTTGGGAGTTGAATGACCGTTTCATAGGGGTGGCCTAAGTCCATGGGAAAAGACCAATTTCCCCCGGGGGTAGGCACTAAAACTTCTATTCTGGTGCCTTGGAACATGTTTTTACGATCCGACCAATCAGGTGTTTACAGTGGGGGTGTCCCTCTGACCTTCCTGCCAATCAGCTTAAAGCTCTGTTGGGAGAATTGGCACTCGACTTATGGTTGGGGGTCACCACAACATGAGTAACTGTGTTAAGAGGTCACGGCATTCGAAAGGTTGAGAACCACTGGCTTAGAGACTGCCTCCATACTAATTGCCATTCCCCAGGGGGAGTTTGTCAAACTAGGGCTGCAGGCCCTACGCTGGATTTTGGTAGGTTTCCTGGCAGAGGTGGGTTCCTCCCAGTTCGCACTTTGGGGAATAGAACTGGTAGTAAACTGGTGGTAACACGTCTTGAAGGTGGTTCTGTCAGTGCCTCTCGTGGATGCTGTCCATGCGCAGAAGTCAGGGTTTTGGCCCTGCGCATGTGCACGCACAGCCACACAGCACGGAAGGAAGCAAGTTAGAACCCACCTGTTTCCGAGTGCTATAGAAATCAAGCACATAAATAAATACAGGGAGTAACCTGTAAATCTACATTTTTTCTTTCTCCAGGCCCTAGAGAATGACGTGAAGGCCTTCCTTACGGAATTGTCCGGACGAACGCTAGCAACCCAAGTCAACGAAAATACCTGTAGTATCCGTGTCAAGGGCTTTTTTGAGGAAGAACTCAAGACGTGGCTGATGGACAAAGGTTTTTAAATGTGGCTTTTCTGGCTGAGGAACTCTGGGAGTTGAAGTGTACAAGTCTTACAGTTGCAAAGGTTGGAGGCCCCTGTTCTAGGACACAGGTTATTAACGTCTCCACGAGAGGTTGATGTCATGTGATGTATTGGGATTATTATTAATTTTTTGTCTTTGCGGAGCTGGGGTGGCGTGACCTGCCATGACTCATCCAGCTCGTAACCCCCCAGTTCGACACTCTTGTTCTAGGATTTTCTCTCCCATCCAGATATGAATTAGAGTTGACTAGCTCTTGAGTGACTATTAATATTGGCTGAGACAAATCTTTCCTTAAGATGTCCAATTTTGCCAACTTTTAAGCTGGGTGGATTGCAACTCCCAGAATTCTTCAGCCAGCATGGAGTTGAAGCCCACCCCTTCTTAAATCATGCTGGCTGGGGAATTCTGGGAGTTGAAGTCCACCCGTCTTGCCATTGAGAAATGCTACCTGAGCATATGATTTGAATAAGACAGGATGAGACGTTAACAATTCCAGTTTATTTACAGCTGCAAAAAAGTGAAAATGTACAGAGGCAAAAAACCCTTTTACAAAATAAAACAAAACAAAACGCTGTTTCCCAGGCCTTGATTTTAAATGAAATGAAATTTGCACCCAGGAAGAGGATGCTGTGTCTCAACAGTCTGTGGCTGCGCACCTTCGGGAGCAACTCCGCTGGACTTCCCTTGAGCTGTGAATTCTTTTCAGCCCTGGAATGAAGAAATCTCATTTCTTTACTCTTGATGACTTACGTGTTTCTCTCCAGTTTGAGAAATTTAGGGGGGGGGAAACGATAAATCAATACAAAAAGGGCCCGGTTTGTCTAAGGCTAGCAACCCGGCTCTCCACCCCTGCCACAAAAGAGGTGGCAGCCAGGCATTTGCTCCCGTTGAGAAGTTGAGCAAAGGCAGCCGCAGCTGCCCATCAGTGCCACAGACACAACCATCTCCTGTCAGTTGTTTTTAGGTCTGTTGGTAATTCTGATTGTAGTTCCACGCGTTCTGGTATCCATAGTTACTGTAATTCTGCAGTAGCAACGGGGGGAGGGGGAAAAGCAGTTATGTTAACTTAGGAAATGTGGATTAATTTATATATAGTATGTCACAGAAGTGAGGAGAAACCCCCCCCCCTCACATTTTGTCAACATTTAAGTATATCTTTTCATATGACAAAAGTGAGTACACCCGAGTGATAATGTCCACGTGAGGCCCAAGTAGCCATTTTCCCTCCCTGGTAAAGGTGATGGACTGGCCAAGCATGTTTCCAGACCTAAACCCTATTGAGCATCTGTGGGGCACCCTGAAACGGAAGGTGGAAGTGCCCAAGGTCTCTAGCATTTACCAGCTCCATGATTTTGTGGCAACCTGTGAAGCTCCGGTGAGCTCTGTGCCCAAGGCAGTGCTGGAAAACAATGGCGGCACACAAAATATTGACCCTTTGGGCACCATTTGGACACTGTCACTTAGAGGTGTACATACTTTTGTTGCCAGCAGTTTAGACATTAATGGCGATGTGTTGCGTTATTTTGAGGGGACAGCACATTTACACTGCTATACAAGGTGTATACGCACTACTTTATGTTGTACCCAAATGTTATTTCTTCAGTGTTGTCCCATGAAAAGATATACTTTACTATTTACAAAATGTGAGTGGTGGTACTCACTTCTGTGGCATATTGTAGCTTGTTGTAAGGTGCCCAGAGTCGTTAGGTACAAGATGGGGCACCGTATCCCCTAAACCAGTGTTTCCCAACCTTGGCAACTTGAAGATATTTGGACTTCAACTCCCAGAATTCCCCAGCCAGCGAATGCTGGCTGGGGAATTCTGGAAATTGAAGTCCAGATATCTCCAAGTTGCCAAGGTTGGGAAACACTGCCCCAAACCAAGTTGGATTCACAACGCCAGTCACTTTGACCAGCGAAAAGAGGCAGCAAGAGCTAGAATCACCATAGGCCTTCTACCTTCAGCAGCATTTCATTCCACCCTTTTAGCCAATTTAGCACTAGCACTTAGATCAGTGTTTCCCAACCTTGGCAACTTGGAGATATCTGGACTTCAACTCCCATTTGCTGGCTGGGGAATTCTGGGAGTTGAAGTCCAAATATCTTCAAGTTGCCAAGGTTGAGAAACACTGACTTAGATGATTCGGATTAACAGAGTTGGAAGGGACCATATAGGTCAGTGGTTTTCAACCTTTTTTGAGCTGTGGCACATTTTTTACATTTTAAAATCCTGGGGCACACTCTCCTCTCTTTTTCCATCCCTGTCTCCTACCCACCCTTGTGTGTGTATTTTTATACACACTTTTGAACCATTTCCAAAAACAGGTGAGGGCTGGGGGGGGGAGGGTTTCTCTCTTATTCTTTGGGTGCTTTTTATCATATGCTTTAAATCAAGAGTCACTTCTCTCTCTCTTTTGTTTCTCTCTCTCTTTCCTCTCTTTCTCTGTCTCAATCATTTTTTCATTTCTCTTTTTTTCCTCTCCTTTTTGCTCATTTCTCTCTCTCTCTCCCTTCCTCTCCTTTTCTCTCTCTCTCTCTCTCTTGTTTTCTTTCTCTCTTGCTTTCTTTCTCTCTGACACTTTCTTTCCCTCTCTTTCTCTTTTCTTTCTCTCTCTTGCTTTCTCTCTCACTCTCTCTTGCTTCTTTCTTTTTCTTTCTCTCTCTCTCTCTGCAAAAAGTTGCGAGACCGGAACCTGAGCTTCCTTCTTCGCGGCACACCTGACCATGTCTCACGGCACACTAGTGTGCCACGGCACACTGGTTGAAAAACACTGATATAGGTCATGGGTCCACAAACTATGGCCCCTAGGCCACATGGGGCCTGCCAAAGCCATTAATCCAGCCGGTGCAAGACCATGCCCCACCTAAATCTCCCCGCCCACACTTCAGCAGAGCCAGGATTTGCCTTCAGAAACCCTGAGGAGCTGGAACTGAAAGGTAATTTGGGCCTGCAGAATGAAAGGAGCCCCAAAACAGGTGAAAATGGCCCATTTTCAATCCAAAAATTATTAGTTTTTACCTGATTTTAGACTGCAGAATGCTACTAGAGGTGGGTGTGAGTGTGAAAGGAGCCCAAAAAACAGGCAAAAACGGTCTGGTTTTGGTAAAAAACGAGTCGTTTTTGCCTGTTTTGGACTGCAGAATGCTACTAGAGGTGGCGTGTGTGTGTGAAAGGAGCCCCAAAAACAGGCAAAATGGTCTGGTTTTGGTGAAAAATGAGCCATTTTTGCCTGTTTTGGACTGCAGAATGCTACTAGAGGTGGCGTGTGTGTGTGAAAGGAGCCCCAAAAACAGGCAAAATGGTCTGGTTTTGGTGAAAAATGAGCCATTTTTGCCTGTTTTGGACTGCAGAATGCTACCAGAGGTGGCGTGTGAGTGAAAAACGGGGTGCATTGATGCTCCAGGAGGCCAAAACACAGGCAAAAAAGGACACCTCCAGAAGATAGACAGAGAGAAAGAAAGAAAGAAAGAGGGAGAGACAGAAAATGAGAGAAAGAGAGAGAGGGAGAGAGACAAAGAAAGAAACAGTTCTCTGAAGCTTCTTGGGGCTGAGAAGAATTGCTGCAAAATTGAGTTTCCTGAATTGGGCCACTAGACTCCTAAACAACTGGAAAAAACCCGATCTTGTAAAAAGAAAAGTCAATCAAAAGAGCAACATGCAAGCAAAAGGGAATAAAACAGCTCCAGGAGCAAAACAAATTACAAGTTAAATCTGTGTGGGTTGCGCAGACATGGGGTTGGGTTGTCGTATATTTGGATTTCCTGCAACCGAAGCCCCGAAATCTCCTGGTACGGCAGGGCCTAACATACCCTCCCAATATGTCGGCTATGCTTTCTGGGAATTGTAGTCCCCAAGATCGCCAGGGGATGGATGCTTCGCAATCTGATGCCAACTGCTTTGGGCAACTCACCTGGTACCACGTGCTATAGTTGTATGTGCCCGCTGAGCTGGTATCCGTTGCCATCAAGGGCGTGATGCCCGTCGTCGCCATGGCGACGCTGCCACCCCCCATGGCTGCATCTTCAAGTCTCAACCTTTTCTCATCGGCTTCATCAGCACTGCTTGGGAATTCCAAAAAAGAAAAAAAAAAGTTTGATTGTCAGCTGGTCACTTTTGGCTCCGTTGCAACCACCACCAAGGCATTCATGGGGATTGCAGCTTTCAGACTCTGTTGTGGGATCTGCCCCATAGCAGAACCCCAAACACCCCCAACTAGGAAACCTCTGCTAGCCTTTTGGGAGACTAACAGGTGCAGGCTCAGGATGCTACTGGAACCCAATTTGGGGGTCCGTGCTGGGCTGATTGTGAATTGGTTTGTTTTGTTGCTTACCGTATTTTTCGGAATATAAGACACACCTTTTTACCCCCCTACCCTTTGGCCAATAATTCCTCCCCACACCAGGGTAATGGATGGACAAATGGGATTCTCCTTGGAAGGTAAAACCCACAGCCACTCCATCTTGTCGGGGTTAGGTTTGAGCCTGTTGGCGCCCATCCAGACCCTAACAGCCTCCAAGCACCGGCACATCATTTCCACTGCTTCACCGAGTAGACACGGGGGTGGAGATGTACAACTGGGTGTCATCAGCGTACTGATGACAACACATCCCATGTCATTGGATGATCTCACCTAGCAGTTTCGTGTAGATATTAAACAGCAGGGGTGAGAGGACTGACCCCTGAGAAACTCCATAAGGGAGGAACCTAGGGGCCAACCTATGGCCCCCCACTAACACTGACTGCGAGCAACCGGAGAGGTAGGAGGAGAACCTCCGTAAAACAGTGCCTCCCACTCCCAACCCCTCCAGTCAGCGCAGGAGGATAACATGGTCGATGGTATCGAAAGCCGTTGAGAGGTCAAGAAGCACCAGGATAGAGGATAGACCCCTATCCCAGGCCTGCCAGAGATCATCCATCCATCCATCTCATCATCCATCCATCCATCCATCCATCTATTGTTGTGGTTGGCTCTGGCCCAGCTCCTGCCCAAGGGAATGTGGAGATGGAGGCAGGGGAAACGTCAACATGTCCTAGGCCTGTTTTGTTGCCGGCAGAGTCAGGGAGTGCAGTTTCCTCGGATGAAGAAGGTGGGGGTGACTTGGAAGAGGGGGGCTTGGCACACATCCCAGGAAGCCAATCACCATTATCTTCGGTCGATTCGGATGAAGAAGTGTTAGACCTACGCAGGCGCAGAATTATGCATCGAAGAGACCAATTGAGGACATATTACAGGAGATAAGAGAGGCCACCTGTGTTTGGGGTGGGGCTCCAGTAATTAGGGCTGCTGCTATAAATAGTAGCGTGCTGGTTTGGCCCTTGTGGAAGATTATCTGATCGCAGTTCTTCAGGATCGTGTCTCGCTGTGTCTGAACTTTGTGGATTTTTCACGCCTTGGACACCAAAGCAGAGTAAAGTGTGTGTGTGTTTCCCTTCGTGGGAAGAAGGAGGGAGGGCTGTGACGTTTCCTCACAGCTACTAGCTAAGTACTTAAGGACTGATTAAGGGACTTGTACAGCTGATAAGGTTGTTTTGGGACGAGTGCTCTTTGCAATACAAAAAGGGTGCTTTGTTTCTTTTGAATTTTGTAATAAAGGACATTGTTTTTAATTTTCAAACGTGTCTGTGTCTGAAATTTGTACCCGTGAATTTTCGGGAGGCTCCTACCAAACAGAGAGGGAAAGGAGGACAGAGAGGCAGGAAGGGAAGTATCCTTACCCATTTTCCAGAAGCCTCTTCCTCAGTATCTGCTGGTTCAGGAGTTTCTGGTGCTCTTCGTAGCACATCAGCAGGCTGGGAGGTCAGAAGGGAGAGGGGTGAATCTGGGGCACGGGAGGCCCTTCGAAGAGAGCGTGCTTAGGGCTTCCTCCCCCAATTACCTGTTTACGCTCGACCCAAAATCCTCCAGGAACTCCACCCTGCGCTGGGAGAAGATGATCTTGGTCTCAAGGGGCAGCCCGCTCAACAAGGCTCGGTCGAAACTGCTCATGGTGTTGCCTTCGTTCTGCCGGACGTCAGCACTGAATTCCATCTCCAAGAGGTTCGCGTAGAGCTTGGCGTTGTCCTGCATCCAAAGCGAATCCGTCCGTGGCATTTTAGAGGGGGGAGAGAGGAAGAGACAATTCAGAAGAGCAAAGGGAAGATCCAAGTAATCATCCAAACCAGGATTTCTGAACCCTGGCCATTGGGAGATGGGTGGACTCCAACTCCCAGAATCTCCCAGCCAGCATGCTATACGATATATGGACTACAATTCCCAGGATTCCTCAGCCATCTTGCTTTAAGGGGTGGTGGACTTCAACTCCCAGAATTCCCCAGGCAGCAATGCTTTCAGATGGCTGGGCTTCAATTCCCAGGATTCCAGCAGCCACATCTCGGTCATCAACACCCTTGAAAACGTCCAAAGATATTTCACCAGAAGAGCCCTTCACTCCTCCACTCGAAACAGAATATCCTATGAAAATAGACTAACAATCCTGGGACTAGAAAGCTTAGAACTACAGCGCTTAAAACACGATTTAAGTATTGCCCACAAGATCATATGCTGCAACGTCCTACCTGTCAATGACTACTTCAGCTTCAACCGCAACAACACAAGAGCACACAACAGATTCAAACTTAATATTAACCGCTCCAAACTTGACTGTAAAAAATATGACTTTAACAATCGAGTTGTCGAAGCGTGGAACTCATTACCGGACTCAATTGTGTCAACCCCTAACCCCCAACATTTCTCCCTTAGACTATCCACGATTGACCTCTCCAGGTTCCTAAGAGGTCAGTAAGGGGCGTACATAAGTGCACTAGTGTGCCTTTCGTCCCCTGTCCAATTGTCTTTCCTTTATCTCATAAATTATATATATTTTCTTCCTTTCATATATCTTCTCCTCTATTTTTACATATTATCTTTATATATATTACTTCATGTCTATTCTCTTCCATATGTATTGTGTATTGGACAAATGAATGAATAAATAAATAAATATACAAGATATACAGACTGCAAATCCCAGAATTCCCCAGCCATTTTGCTTTAAGGTGGGTGGGCTTCAACTCCCAGAATTCCCCTCCGTGAAAACAGCCAAAAAGAAGGCCGAAAATCAGCTAGCCGGTGTGCGCATGTGTGCTGGAGCTGATATAAGGCAACTGGGAGGGTGTTTTTGGCTTCCAGAGAGCCTCCTGAGGGATGGGTGAGGGCGTTTTTACTCTCCCCCGGCTCCAGGGAAGCCTTTGGAACCTGGGGAGGGGAAAACATGAGCCTACTGGGCCCATCAGAAGTTGGGAAACTGGCCATTTCCAGCCTCCAGAGGACCTCTGGGAAGTGAGGAAAGCTGTTTTCGGCCTCCCCAGGCATTGAATTATGGGTGTGGGCACTCACACATGTGCGATATGGGTGTGGGCACGCACGCACGTTCTTTCGGCACCCAAGGAAAAAAATTCCCCATCACTGCTCTAGCATAAAGAACCACACTGCCTAAAATCATAACAATAATTAACCGACTGCAGATAAGTGAGCTGAAAAGGTCATTAAATATGAATTGGTTGACAAGCCCCTGAAAAATTGATCCAATGATTGGGGGGGGGGGGGAAGAGGATGCAAACAGTTGTAAATGTAAAAAACGGCTGCAAATAGCTTTGTTCAGGGCCGTTGTTAACATTGGAACGGTCATTAAAACAAATGGGCATAACTTGAGGACTGCTCACACATGGACTTGGGTTGTGTCTTTTTTACCGGGTCTTTCTCCAAGGCATCGAGGAGAATCTTCCGTGCTTTGGCCAAATTCTTCTGCACTTTGAGGACTTGCCGAGCCAGCTTGACGGAGTAGAAGGAGGAGATGGGCATCCCCTCGTTATCCCGTATGGCTTCCATCAGGAGGGCCTCCGCCATGTCCATGTTCCCCAGCCGACGTTCCAGGCTCACCCGCCGCAAACGCACCATGACCAAGCCGGGCACGTAGTCCTCGAAGGTCTTCAAGATACGCCGGGCTTCCTCCACCTCTCCTGCGGGAACAGATGGAAGGAAGTCACTGTTCTGTCCCCATTTACGAACGTATAAAAAACACTGTTTTAACGAACTTAGTTTAATCAATGAACCACTGCTACTAACTGGCTTAGCAGTGGAGACACACGCACAAATAAAAAAGCAATCCTTTCTTGCAGGAAGTCAGCTGTTAATTCATCTTCATTAGCAGCTGGGGTAAGTTCAGTCTTAACTCAAAGCAATGCAATTAGTTCTTGTTATCTCACGTAATGCCCAAGGGCTTGGCAAAATGCCCAGGAGTCTTCCTTGATAAAGAATCTGAAGCAGAGAAACAGGGAGTTCACAAGACACTCAAGACAGATACGTGAGTCTAAACTGTTGTTTCCTGCAGCCTTTCAGCTGCCTCTACTGTTCTTAAGTAGACTAGGGGAGTGGCTAATTTGCCCTAAGTCTTACTCCCGAGGAGACCTCCTCTCAAGTAACCATTCCTGTCTCTTGGCAGCTCCGCATACTCGTGCATCAAGAAGAAGAGAAACCTCTTCTTCCTCGTTACTGCAAAGAGTTGGTGGGAGTTCTGAAGGCCCTGGCTGAACCTCTGCCTCTGGCACTAAGTCCTCGGCATCCTCCCCCCTTGTCCGACTCAGGTGCCAGCGGCTGTACGGGCTGCTGGCGGGCCACAACAATCTCCAGGATAGGCAGTCCTCTGCTAACAAACACAACTGACCCCAAAACGGCTGTTGCTACGGGAGACATTTATTCAATGAGTTTTGCCTCCGTTTTATGACCTCCTTATGACACAGCTGTTAAGCAAATCACTGCGGTCATTAAGTGAGTAACACGCTTGTTAAGTGAAACTGGCTTCCCCCATTGACTTCGCTCATCAGAAGGTCGCAAAAAGGCATTATGTGATTCAGAGACTTGGCATCCATCGTAAATATGAGCGACTGAATTTCGATCATGTTCTGGTTTCTGGTAGAATTTTAGCTATTACAAATAACTTTTACTAAATGCAGTATTTCATAAACAAAGAAACTCCATCTTTATTCTCTTCCTTCAGTATTCAAAATACACTTCATACTAGCACATTTCTTGGTCTCCTGTTATCTCTCCTAATTACATTCCTTTTGCATTCCTCCCAGCCTCCTCCGTTCACCAAGATTTATGTACTCACAGCATGATTCAAAAATAGCAGAAATGACTAGAAAATAAAACAGAATGAGTTTGCTTGCTTTGCTTGCTTGGGAGCTGAACGGGAACACCTTCCATTTTTGTTCTACAACATTGAAACTCCACCCTTCTTCCCCACTGACCCCCTGACGTACCAAATACATCACTCCAGCATTTAACCCATTCCTCCCCTTAATATCTTCTTCCAACACCTGTTCCTTACGTTTCTGAATTTAGGATCGACCCAGCGAACGTCTGATTCTTCCTCGCTAGATTCTGGACTCATAGCAACATTCTGCGGCTGGCCTCCCACCTGTTCTACTACCTGTAACCCCGGGCCCACCACTTCATAAACACCATCTGTATCAGAGTCCTCAAGTTCATCATCATCTTCCAACTGACCAGGAGTATGTACAACAGATCACGTGACCAAGGGGATGGCTACAGCGGTTGTAAGTGTGAAAAATAGTCATGAATCACTTTTCTAGTGCTGTAACTTCAAACAGCCACAAACTGTTACATGTTGAGTACTATCTGTCCCTTTCACTCTAAACATACACACAACACCACGGGCCACGAAACGACAAAGATTGGGGATCGCTGATGTAATTAGAATGACAAGAGCTTTTGTGACTAAACCAGGGTTGCTAAATGAATCCACCGACTTTGCTCATTCCTCACCTTGTTTCTCCTCAAAGGCCGCCCACAAGAGGTGAATGTTGGGCTTACGAGGCAGGTGGTAACAGCACGCCCGCTGGAAAACGCTCCTGGCCCCAGCTATGCTGTGGTTCTCCACGTACCTGATATACTAAATTGAGGAAAGGAGAAAAAATGGGGAAATGTCAGAAAAAAAGTGGTTTTAGAGTCGCAAAGAGAAAGATGGATGCTTCAAAGAGTAACATCTACTCCAGTGTTTTTCAACCAGTGTGCCGCGAGACATGGTCAGGTGTGCCGCGAAGCTCAGAGAGAAAGAAAGAAAGAGAGAGAGAAAGAAAAGCAAGAGAGAGAAAGCAAGAGAGAAAGAAAGCAAGAGAGAGAGAAAGAAAGCAAGAGAGAGAGAACAAGAGAAAGCAAGAGAGAGAAAAAGAGAAAGAAAGCAAGAGAGAGAAAGAGAGGGAGGGAAGGAGAGAGAGAGAAAGACATAGTGGGACGTAGGGAAGGAGAGAGAAAGAGCAAAAAAGAGGAAGGAAGGAAGAGAAAGAAAGAGGGATGGAGAGAGAGAGAAACAAAGAGGAAGGAAGGGAGAGAAAGAGGGAGAGAGAAAGAAATAGAGCGAAGGGGAAGAAGAGAGAGATAATTTTTTTTGTCCAAACTTTTTTTAGCCGCCCCCCCCCCCCCCGCTCAATGTGCCCCAGGGTTTCGTAAATGTAAAAAATGTGCCGCGGCTCAAAAAAGGTTGAAAATCACTGATCTACTCAACCTGACCTTAGAGCAGTGCTTCTCAAGCTGGAAGATAGGTGGGCTACAACTTCCAGCCAGCCGTGCTGGTTTAGGGAATCCTGGGAGTTGAAGTCCACACGTCTTAAAGTTGCCCTTTGTTCTGAGCCAGTTTTCCAAACTTGACTAACCAGGGTGTCCAGGGGGGAAAGCATTTGGAAATTCCCTGACATTTCCCTGTAACTTGCGATCTAGTTAAGCCATAGTCATAGATGACAATCATACCAAACGGCTAAGCCGTGAAGAAATATCAGTAGCTGAGGAAGCAAGTTGTTGCCACAGTTATGCTCATTTTTGCTTAACTGCCAGGCAGCGCGGTTTGGTTTTTTTTACATGATTTCCCCCCGACTTCTAAACATTTAATTTAATTTATTTATTTATTGGATTTGTATGCCGCCCCTCTCCGTCGACTCAGGGCGGCTAACAACAGTGATAAAAACAGCATGTAACAATCCAATACTAAAACAACTAAAAAACCCTTATTATAAAACCAAACATACATACAGACATACCATGCATAAATTGTAAAGGCCTAGGGGGGAAAGAATATTTCAATTCCCCCATGCCTGATGGCAAAGGTGGGTTTTAAGAAGCTTACGAAAGGCGAGGAGGGTGGGGGCAATTCTAATTTCTGGGGGGAGTTGGTTCCAGAGGGCCGGGGCCGCCACAGGGAAGGCTTCTCCCCTGGGTCCCGCCAAATGACATTGTTTAGTTGACGGGATCCGGAGAAGGCCCACTCTGTGGGACTAACTGGTCGCTGGGATTCGTGCAGCAGAAGGCGGTCCCTGAGATAATCTAATTTTAATACAGTTTGTTTTTCCCCTGATTTATTCAGTTTTTTTCATGATTTCCCTGATCAATCCCTGATATTTCCCAAACCACTGATTTCCCTGATAAATCCCTGATTTCCCTCTCTTCCAGGTTTGCTGGACACCCTATTTTTCTCCCCCAAAACTAGGGTGCGTCTTATAGTCCGGTATGTCTTATACTCCAAAAAATACAGTAGGCCTCTGGCAGTATGTCAAGAGAGAAAAAAGTTGGCGATACCATCCTTCTTGCGAAAGACTTCTGTCAGACTAATTCCCAGCTGTTGAATAAAAAAGAGGGTTTTTTTTCTGGGACTCCGTTTGTGTTTTATGATTTCTCAGGAAACCTAGATCAAAACATCGGTTATTCTGTCACGCACGGAGCAGGGAGAGAAGACAAGAGACCCTCTTAGCCTAGCTGACCTTAATCCAGAACTCCTCGTAGAGGGCGCAAGCAATGACGCAGCGCTCAAACAGCACGATGGTGCGCTCGTGCGAACCGCTGGTGATCTCAAAGTCCAGGTAGTCCCGCCAGTTCCGCAGTTGTGCTCGCTCCAGCGGCTTCACGTGGAAGTAGGGCCTCTTGATCTTAGGGGGAAATGGGACAGGGCTACGGTTAGCACAGAGAAGCTTAGACAAGCCACCTCAACTCAAGAATCAATAAGAACATAAGAACCTGAGAAGAGTCCTGCTGAATCAGGCCAAAGCCCATCAAGTCCAGCATTCTGTGTCCCACAGTGGCTCACCAATTGTCCATGGGGATCTTGAGAAGAAAGAGAAGGCAAAACCCTCCCTTTCCCTTGACCCCCCCTCCCCAATAAATGGTACCCAAGGAAATCCTGCCTGCCTCAACCAACACAGAGGTGGCACTTGGACATCCGTTTCAATAACCATCTATAATTATTATTATTATTTATTATTATTTATTAGATTTGTATGCCGCCCCTCTCCGAAGACTCGGGGCGGCTCACAACAGTAATAAAAACAATATAGCAGTGGAACAAATCTAATATTAAAAACATATAAAACCCTATCAATATTTAAAAAACCAAACAGCACATTCATACCAAACATAAAACAAAGTATTAAAAAGCCTGGGGGAAAGGTGTCTCAACTCCCCCGTGCCTGGCAGTATAAGTGAGTCGAGTAGTTTACGAAAGACAGGAAGGGTGGGGGCAGTTCTAATCTCCGGGGGGGGGGGAGTTGGTTCCAGAGGGCCGGGGCCGCCACAGAGAAGGCTCTTCCCCTGGGGCCCGCCAAACGACATTGTGTAGTTGACGGGACCCGGAGAAGGCCAACTCTGTGGGACCTTATCGGTCGCTGGGATTCGTGCGGTAGCAGGCGGTTCCGGAGGTACTCTGGTCCAATGCCATAATACGCTTGGCATCCATGAATCTGTCTAATCCTGCCTTGGAGCTATCCAGGCTGACAGCTGTCACAACCTCTTCTGGAAGGGAATTCCATAAACCAAAGACCCTCTGGGTGAAGTAATATCTCCCTTTATTTGCCCTCACTTTCTTAGCTAAGCTTTAGAGAGGGCCCCCTCGTCCTAGTATTGTGTGTGAGAAAATAATTTTTCTCTATCCACCTTTTCTATTCCATGCTTGATTTTATACCCTTCCATCAAGTCACCCCTTAAACACTGTCTTCCAAGGCTTTAGAGACCAAGGCGCTGCAACCTGGTTTCATAAGGGAGGGGCTCCATTTCCTTAATCATTCTTGTTGCCCTTTTTTGCACCTTTTCCAGTTCCATTATATCCTTCTTGAGGTGCAGTGACCAGAACTGTACACAGTGTGGTCTCATCATCGATTTGTACAGAGGCAATACAACACTTGCCGACCTATTTTTGTTTCCCTTCCTAATCACGCCAAACATGGAATTTGCATTATTTTTTTTACTGCTGCTGCGCACTGGGTTGCCATCTTCATTGAGCTGTCCACCAAAACCCCAAGATCCTTTTCTTGGATTGTCTCGGAAAGCTCGGTCCCCATCAGTTGGTAGGTATAATTGGGGTTCTTTTGCCCTGATAAGGATTACTGGTTGCAGCAAAAGTAAGGCTAGATCTGAGTATTCCCACCCAAAGCTTACAAGGTTTATCCTTTCTGGCGCCCTCCCCCTTAGGCCAGATCATGGTGGAAGGTCTTACGCATAAAACGTATCAGGAAAGACTTCATGAACTCAATCTGTATAGTCTGGAGGACAGAAGGGAAAGGGGGGACATGATCGAAACATTTAAATATGTTAAAGGGTTAAATAAAGTCCAGGAGGGAAGTGTTTTTAATAGGAAAGTGAACACAAGAACAAGGGGGCAGAATCTGAAGTTAGTTGGGGGAAAGATCAAAAGTAACATGAGAAAATATTATTTTACTGAAAGAGTAGTAGATCCTTGGAACAAACTTCCAGCAGACGTGGTAGATAAATCCACAGGAACTGAATTTAAACATGCCTGGGATAAACATAGATCCATCCTAAGATAAAACACAGGAAATAGTATAAGGGCAGACTAGATGGACCAGGAGGTCTTTTTCTGCCGTCAGTCTTCTATGTTTCTATGTTTCTATCATAAGTAATCAATGGCTGTGTGATGTTTTGGGAACCGCTTTGATGCGAGATGCATCTTGGAGAGATTTCACATTCTTTTATTTATTATTATTTATTAGATCTGTATGCCGCCCCTCTCCGAAGACTCGGAGCGGCTCACAACAAGAAACAGTACAAATCCAATACAATTTTTTATTTTAGTTGTTTTATTATTGGATTGCTACATGCTGTTTTTAATCACTGTTGTTAGCTGCCCCGAGTCCACGGAGAGGGGCGGCATACAAATCGAATAAATAAATAAATAAATAAATACATTAAAACAATTTAAAACCCTTAATATAAAAAACAATAATATGTCTCATACTGACCATACATAAAGCGGAAACGGCCCAGGGGAATCAATTTCCCCATGCCTGACGACAAAGGTGGGTTTTGAGGAGTTTGCGAAAGGCAAGGAGGGTGGGGGCAGTCCTAATCTGCGGGGGGAGTTGATTCGAGAGGGTCGGGGCCGCCACAGAGAAGGCTCTTCCCAGGGGCCGCCACAGAGAAGGCTTTTCTGGATGTCCTTGGGCGGCTGGATGATCCCAGTTTGACACCCTTGGTTCCCACTCAGTGCATTTCCCTCCCCCCCCCCCCCCCCCCTAGTTGCATCCTTCTCTTTTCCTCCTGCCCAATTTCCTTAAATTCTTCTGCCCCCTTTTGTACATACCCCTTCCTCAAAATTCCAACGCTTGCTGACTTCGCCTTCGTTCTGAAGGAAGATCTGCTGCCGGATCGAAACGGATTGCTCCAGGATTTTCTCCGGGTCCAGCAATGCCTGAAATGCAAGAAGAGGTGAAATCGGGAATATCGAAAAAAAACCTCGCGGAACTGGCAGGACTACCTGGACTTTGAGATCACCAGCGGTTCCCACGAGCGCACCATCGTGCTGTTTGAGAAAGGCCGTTTCGTCCTCCGGACACTTCAGGGAATCTTCCTCGAAGCCCCAAAGGCAAAACAATCCCCCAATGGACAAACCGGAAGTTTGGGAAAACGCACTTCTGGTTTGCCGTTGTGCTGCTTTTTTGCATTTTGGAGGATTCAGGAAGTTTCCCTGATCCCTCTGGAGTGCAAAAAACAGCACAACGGCAAACCGGAAGCATGTTTTCCCAAACTTCTGGTTTGCCTGTGTGGGGCATTTTTTTCCGCCTACCAGGCTTCAGAAAGGCCTGTGCGCATGTGCAGGGGGGGCTGCACATGTGGCACGGGGAGGGAATGGATGTAGGCACGTGCACGCATGCTAGCACAGCCCCATACCCCTCTCTTGATAAGCGAACCAAAAAAGATTTGCCATCACAAAATTGAACGGGTCCAAAGACGGGCTACAAGAATGGTGGAAGGTCTTAAGCATCAAACCTATCAGGAAAGACTTAATGAACTCAATCTGTATAGTCTGGAGGACAGAAGGAAAAGGGGGGACATGATCGAAACATTTAAACATGTTAAACATTTAAATATGTTAAAGGGAAACATATTTAAATATGTTAAATATGTTAAGATTCAGGAGGGAAGTGTTTTTAATAGGAAAGTGAACACAAGAACAAGGGGACACAATCTGAAGTTAGTTGGGGGAATGATCAAAGGCAACATGAGAAAATATTATTTTACTGAAAGAGTAGTAGATCCTTGGAACAAACTTCCAGCAGACGTGGTTGGTAAATCCACAGTAACTGAATTTAAACATGCCTGGGATAAACATATATCCATTGTAAGATAAAATACAGGAAATAGCATAAGGGCAGACTAGATGGACCATGAGGTCTTTTTCTGCCGTCAGTCTTCTATGTTTCTATCACTGGTACAGGGTCCTGCTTGAGGAGGGGGTTGGACTACAAGACCTCTAAGATCCCTTGCAGCTCTCTTCTGATTGATTGATTGACAGACTGCCTGTATTCTGATGGCTTTGTGATTTCTGCTATTGTCCACCTCCCATATCTCTGGCTATGGGTTAGTTCAGGAAAGCCTAGATTGGGATACTGGGAAGAGAGGAAGCCAAGGCTCCAAGCTAATACTCAACAAGAAAGAGACAGGATTCAAAAAGGTCTAGACAAGCTTGAACAATGGGCTGAAACTAACAGAATGGCATTTAACAGAGAGAAATGCAAGATCCTACATCTGGGCAGAAATAATGGAAACAGCACATACAGAATGGGAGGAATATGTCTGAGCAGCAGCACAGGTGAGAAGGACCTGGGTGTATTGGTGGATCACAGATTAAACAGGAGTCGACAGTGTGAAGCCGCTGCAAAAAAGGCAAACACAATCCTGGGGTGCATCAAGAGGAGCATTGAATCTCGCTTACGTGAAATAATAATTCCTCTCTACAGTATTTTGGTACAACCACACTTGGAATACTGTGTTCAGTTCTGGGGGCCCCAATTTAAAAAGAACATTGATAAACTAGAGCAAGTTCAAAGGAGAGTTACAAGGATGGTGAGTGGTCTGGAAACCACGTCCTATGAGGAGCGGTTAAAGGATCTGGGGATGTTTAGTCTGCAAAGGAGAAGACTGGGAGGAGACTTGATACAAATATCTGAAGGGCTGTCACAGAGCAGAGGGGATCAGCATTGTTCTCATTAGCACACGGAAGGACTAGAAACAACGGAATGAAACTGAAAGGGAGTAGATTTAGATTATACAGTTGTTTCCTCAATTTTTGCGGGGGATGCGTTCCGAGACTGCCCGCGAAAGTCGAATTTCCGCGAAGTAGAGATGCAGAAGTAACTACAGTATTTTTGGATATGAAGAGTATCATAACCATCCCTTAACACTTTAAACCCCTAAATTGCAATTTCCCATTCCCTTAGCAACCATTTAGATCAGGGGTCCCCAAACTTTTTACACAGGGGGCCAGTTTACTGTCCTTCAGACTGTTGGAGGGCCGGACTATTAAAAAAACCTATGAACAAATCCCTATGCACACTGCACAAATCTTATTTAAAGTAAAAAACAAAATGGGAACAAATACAATATTTAAAATAAAGAAGTAATTAAATAATTAAGTAATAAAGTAATTTATACTTCTTTATTAACAAGTAAATTTAAACATAAATCAACAAACTCCCTCCATTTCTCCTTCCTTCCCTCCCTCCCTCCTTCCTCTGCATTTCTCTCTTCCCTCTCTCTTTTCTTCCTTCTCTCATTTGTTTCATTTTCCTCTCCCTCGTTTTCTCTCCATCATTTTCTCATTTTTCTCTTTTCTCTCTCTCTCTCACTCTTTCCATCTATCCCCCTTTCTCTCTTCCTCTCTATCTCTCCCTCTTTCTCTCTCTCTTTCTTTCTCTGTCCCACTCTCTTTCTTTCTTTCTCTCTCTCTCTTTCTTTCTCTCACTCATTCTCTTTCTCTCTCCCTCCTTGTACCTCTCACTCTTTCTCTCTCTCCCTCTCTCTCTATCTCCCTCCTATCCTCCCCGCCCCTTGCCTCTGTACCGCCTCCTCGCTCAACAGCAGACAGGAGATTCGGGAGCTTATTATATCTATTGATAAAATCTCATGGGCTGCTGCGGGCCGGATAAATTGCCTCAGCGGGCCACATCCGGCCCCTGGGCCGTAGTTTGGGGACCGCTGATTTAGATTATTACTCACCATGTTTATTTATTACAGTTTATTAAAAAAAAAAATTTATTAAAGGCGGACGAAAGTTTGGGGATGACATATGACGTCATCGGGCGGGAAAAACCGTGGTACAGGGGAAAAAACCGCGAAGTATTTTTTAATTAATATTTTTGAAAAACCGTGGTATAGACTTTTCGTGAAGTTCGAACCTGCGAAAATCGAGGGAACACTGTATATCAGAAAAAAAACTTTATAACAGTAAGGGTGATAAACCAGTGGAACAGTTTTCCACAGGAGGTGGTGGACTCGCCTTCACTGGAGGTCTTCAAACAGAGGCTGGACCGTCATCGTTCTGGGATGGTTTGATGGATCCTGCATTGAGAAGGGGGTTGAACCCGATGACCCTGGAGGTCCCTTCCAACTCTATGAGTCTATGATTAAAACATGGACTCACCAGTGCTTGGATCCCCTCTGGGGCCTCTGGCTTGCTCTCTGTCTTCGGGGGCACCTCTTCCCCAGGGGGTGCCTCTTCCTCAGTGTCCCCTTCCGTCGCCTTGGGTCCCGCCTCAGAGGCAAATTTGTTCTGCATCCACAGCAGCTCCTCCATGGAGAGAATGTCCAGAGGGGCATGGCTGGTCAGGTGGTCCTTGAAGCTGTGTTCGGAAGGAAGGGAGGCTTTACGTTGTGTTGACTCTTGTCTACCACCTATTGGGCGTGGCAGTTCGTAGCCCAGACACTTGTCGAGAGCAGTAGCACTTAGATTTATACACACCTTCATAGTGTGTGTACAGCCCTCTCTAAGCGGTTTACAGAATCAGCCTCTTGCCCCCAACAATCTGGGTCCACATTTTACCCACCTCGGAAGGACGGAAGGCTGAATCAACAGGAAGGAAGGAAGGAAGGAAGGAAGGAAGGAAGGAGATATAGGGATGGAAGGAGGGAGGGAAGACAGGCAGGCGGGAAGGGAAATAGCAGTAGACATATACTGCTTTACAGTGCTTTTACAACCCTCTCTAGGCGGTTTACAGAGTCAGCCTATCGACCCCAATAATCGGTCCTCATTTTGCCCACCTCGGAAGGATGGAAGGCTGAATCAACCTTGAGTCAGTCAGGATCAAACTCCTGACAGTTGGCAGAATTAGTCTCCAATACTGCATTTTAACCACACGAAGGGAAGGGAGGGAGGGAGGGAGGGAGGGAGGGAAGGAAGGAAGTAAGGAGGGAGGAAAGAAGGAAGGAAGGAGGGAGGGAGGGAGGGAGGAAAGAAGGAAGGAAGGAAGGAAGAATGGAAGGAAGGAAGGACGGAAGGAAGGAAGGACGGAAGGAAGGATGGATGGAAGGAAGGACGGAAGGACAAAAGGAAGGATGGAAGGAAGGACGGAAGGAAGGATGGAAGGAAGGAAGGACGGAAGGAAGGACGGACGGAAGGAAGGACGGATGGAAGGATGGACGCAAGGAAGGAAGGACGGACGGATGGAAGGAAGGAAGGAAGGACGGAAGGATGGATGGAAGGAAGGATGGACGGAAGGAAGGACGGAAGGAAGGAAGAAAGGAAGGAAGGAAGATAATCTTTAACCTTACATACCGCTTCACAGCTCTGTGTAAGCAGTTTACAGAGCTGGGCTCTTGCCCCCAACAATCTGAGTTGTCGTTTTACCCACCTTGGAAGGCTGAGTCAACCTTGAGTTGGCCAGGATCAAACTGCTGGCTGTTGGCAGAATTAGCCTCCCATACTGCATTCTAACCACTGGGCCGCCATGGCACGTAAGAAACATCATGGAAGAAACTTGTACTCATTTGAATAACCTGGGTCTCTTCCCGAATTCTTTTTTTTAAAGTTTTTTTTAAAATTAAATATACCATTTAAAACATCGGACACAGGGCGACTTTTCCGGCTCACATATTCCCAAAAGGTTTTACCTAACGACTACGTTTCATATTCGCTGTTTTAAACATGTACAATCTGATTCCTTGTGCCTACCAATTTCGATCTTAGGAATGTGGGAGAAATTTTAACAATCGTAAGCGTAAGATCCAGTGGTAAGTCAGCTTTTTCCACGTTATTGGAACAGTCACTACTTTAACGTTGTAAGTCTACCTGTAATTTGCAACGCCTCTGCCATAGGCTGGGCTGGAGAATGCAAAACCCAGAGACAGGGATGCCCACTTTTCTTTTCTTTTCATACATTTTTTATTGGTTTAAAATACATATATACACATTTACAAAAGCATAAGATAGATAATCAAATCCATAAATCAAAACAAGACAAAGCTGACACATACAAACAAAAATAATCATAGCAATATAGTTAATTACTTATTTAAGTACACTAAACAATAATAACTATAACAATCAACATATAACATAATATATATTATTTAAATTTAAATTCTCTTATGAGGAGGAAAGTTATGAATCTACTTTTAATTTCAAATTATCTTCTGGCGAAGTACACAATCGGTATCCACTATTTTTTCCTTTTGGTTATCCATATATTTTTAAATAATTTTATTTTCTTAGCCGCCTTCATATATTCTTATTTAATTAATTTAATTTCAGACAAATTTTCCCTAAGAGTTACTGTATATAAATCCTTTGTAATTTGTTATATCAAAAAAGGTATTGCTATTGTTGTATTTTAATTTGAGTTTTCGATTCTTCTCTTAAACCAATCATAAAAGTACTTCCAAGTTTTATAGTAGTCGGAGTCTTCCTTGTTTTTTAATTTGAGAGTTAATGTTCTTAAGAAAAAAGAAATAAATTCAAAACTTGGCTGCCGGTTCTGTGTACCTGACCAACATTTTGCTACCGGTACTGCATACCCGACCGTGCCCATCACTGCCCCCAACTCAAAACGCCCTCCAAGTCGCACACTTACTTTTCCCAGTGATGGCTGTACAGCTGGGTGGGAGTAGACAGCACCCTGTCGTAAATGCCAGTGGCGGCCCTCAAGTCTCCCTGCTCCTTCTGCCATTCCACGTACATCTCCCAGAGCTTGTCCGAACGGAAATCCACTCCCGCAGCAGCCACAGCGGCCTCAAAAGTCCTGCAGAGAAGACGGAGGACATTAAACATTAAAGTGATGTGCCGATGCCTGGAGGCTGTTGGGGACTGGATGGGTGTCAACAGACTCAAACTCAACCCTGATAAGACGGAGTGGCTGTGGGTTCTGCCTCCCAAGGCCAATTCCATCTGTCCATCCATCACCCTGGGGGGGGGGGGGGGGAATTACTAACCCCCTCAGAGAGGGTCCACAACTTGGGCGTCCTCCTCGATCCACAGCTCACATTAGAGAACCATCTTTCAGCTGTGGCGAGGGGGGCGTTTGCCCAGGTCCGCCTGGTGCACCAGTTGCGGCCCTATTTGGACCGGGAGTCACTGCTCACAGTCACTCATGCCCTCATCACCTCGAGGCTCGACTACTGTAACGCTCTCTACATGGGGCTACCTTTGAAAAGTGTTCGGAAACTTCAGATTGTGCAGAATGCAGCTGCGAGAGCTATCATGGGCTTCCCTAAATGTTACTCAAACACTCCGCAGTCTGCATTGGTTGCCGATCAGTTTCCAGTCACAATTCAAAGTGTTGGTTATGACCTATAAAGCCCTTCATGGCACCGGACCAGAATATCTCCGGGACCGCCTTCTGCCGCACGAATCCCAGCGACCGATTAGGTCCTACAGAGTGGGCCTTCTCCAGATCCCGTCAACTAAACAATGTCATTTGGCGGGACCCAGGGGAAGAGCCTTCTCTGTGGCGGCCCCGACCCTTTGGAACCAACTCCCCCCAGATATCAGAGTTGCCCCCACTCTCCTTGCCTTTCGTAAGCTCCTTAAAACCCACCGCTGTCGTCAGGCATGGGGGAATTGAGATTTTCCCTTCCCCCTAGGCTTATAAAATTTATGTATGGTATGTCAGTATGTATGATTGGTTTCTTAAATTGGGTTTTTTTAAATTAACTTAAAAATTAGATTTGTTTACATTGTATTATTGTTGTTGTTAGCCGCCCCGGGTCTACGGAGAGGGGCGGCATACAAATCTGATTAATAAATAAATAATAAAATAAATAAACAGCTTCAGTAGCTGTTCCACTTTATTAATGCCTTGGTAAGGCCACGCTCGGAATACTGTGTCCCAGCTTTGATCACCACGATGTAAAAAAAAAAGTAGATGTTGAGCCTTTTGGAAGAGCCACAAAGTTGAGTAGGGACTGCAGAGTAAAACATACAAAGAATGGTTGTGGGAATTGGGTCTGGCTAGTCTAGAGAAGAGAAAGAATAGGAGAGACATGATAGCCGTCTTCCACTATCCAAGGGGTTGCCGCAAAGAAGGGTGTGTGTGTGTCAACCTGTTCTCCAAATCACCCAAAGGCCTGAGAAGAAGCTGATCAAGGAGAGAAGCAACCTGGAGTCGAGGAGAAATTTCCTAACAGTAAAAACAACCAGTGGAACAGCTTGCCACCAGAAGCTGTGAATCCTCCGTAACTGTTTTTAAGAAGAGATTGGACAACCATTTGTCTGAAATGGTATAGGGCAGTGATGGTGAACCTTTTTCCTCTGGTGCTGAAAGAGCGTGGGTGTGTGCTATTGTGCATGCGCGAGTGCTTACACCCATAATTCAAGGCCTAAGGAGGGCAAAAACAGCTTCCCCTGCCCCCTGGAGGTGGGAAATAGCCTCTTTCCCAACTTCTGGTGGGCCCAGTAGGCTCATGTTTCGCCCTTCCCAAGCTCCAGAGGCTTCCCTGGAGCCGGGGAAAGGTAAAAATGGCCTCCCCCATCCCCCTGGAGGTTCTCTGGAAGCTAAAAACGCCCTCCCCGAGCCTCTGTGTGAGCCAAAAATCAGCTGGCTAGCACACACATGCACATTGGAGCTGAGCTAGGGCAACGGATCGCGTGCCAGCAGACATGGCTCCACACACCTGTGGTTCCCGTGCCATAGGTTCGCCATCACTGGTATAGGGTTTCCTTCCTGAGCTGGACTAGAAGACCTCCAAGATCCCTTCCATCTCTGTCATTTTGCTATGCGTTCCAGAGGTCCTGATTGCAGCCAGATTCTTGCGAAGAAGCAGCCCCAACCTTGAGCAACTTTATTAACAAATTGCAGGGCGGACAGAACGTGTTTTGCACAATACACCTAACCTATAAATTAATCTGGGTTTACTCAATCTAAGTTCACAGGCTTGGCTGACTGATCCACAAATCGCAGCGGTTCAGAGGTTGAGAGAGACCTAAGCATAAACAGACCTACAACAGAGCCTTGCAGGGCAGCCTCACACCATAAGCCTGAAAGCCGTCTAGATGACTTTGGGCCAAAGCGAATTCTAGTCCTGCCTTAGGCAAGAAAGTTGGCTGAGCATCTTTGGGCCGATCCTTCTCTTACCGCCCAACCCACCTCACAGGGTTGTTATTGTGGGGCAAATAGGAGGAATAAAGCACACAATAAATACTTGGGGATTCTCAGTTTGGGAGGGTGCATTAAAAACCCTTGGCCTCAGGACTGTTTGGGATACCATGTCTCTTCTAGAGCTGAGTATACGTCCACCATTGAGTCCCAATTTTTGGTTGCTAAGCAAGACATTGGTTAAGTGGGTTTTGCCCCATTTTACAACTTTTCTTGAAAGTGAATCTCTTCAGCTGTTAAAGTTAGGAACATGGTTGTTAAGTATGAACCCATCGCCATTTTGAACACATAACCATGGGGATGCGTCAATTGTCATGAGGGGTTGCCAGCTGATGCAGAGAGAATGAGGGAGAAAGTGACCTGAGTGAATTCGAGGAACCACCAGAGGGGGATCCATCCTCATGATCCATCTAGTCTGCCCTTATACTATTTTTTATATTTTATCTTAGGATGGATCTGTGTTTATCCCAGGCATGTTTAAATCCAAGGTGGATTTACCAACCTTGTCTGCTGGACGTTTGTTCCAAGGATCTACTACTCTTTGAGTAAAATAATATTTTCTCACCTTGCTTCTGATCTTTCCCCCAGCTCACCTCAGATTGTGTCCCCTTGTTCTTTTGTTCACTTTCCTATTAAAAACACTTCCCTCCTGGACCTTATTTAACCCTTTAACATTAAATGTTTTGATCGTGTCCCCCCCTTTCCCTTCTGTCCTCCAGACTATACAGATTGAGTTCATGAAGTCTTTCCTGATACGTTTTATGCTTAAGACCTTCCACCATTTTTGTAGCCAGTCTTTGGACCTGTTCAATTTTATCCATCTCTTTTTGTAGGTGAGGTCTCCAGGACTGAACACAGTATTCCAAATGGGGTCTCACCAGCGCTCTATACAGCGGGATCACAATCTCCCTCTTCCTGCTTGTTATACCTCTAGCTATGCAGCCAAGCATTCTACAGCGGAGGTTTCAAACAGCAAGACAACAACACTTGTATGGTAAAAGGAAGCAATTTGTAGCTTTAACTCTGTGAGGTTTGCTGGCCACTCCCAGCAAGTATAAAAGCAAAGGATCTTGGGAAAATTCTGGGTGGAGAGTCAATGTTGCTTTCATGGGTGCTGTGTTAGATCTGGGGCTTTAGAAATAAAGCTTCCTAAAAACCTGTTTCCAGATTTGCAAAAAGCCCTTTGCAAGAAGCTGCAGGCCTGGTAAAAATGTAGTGACCTGATTTATTATATGCTATGACTTTATCTCTCTTATCTTGCTGGAATGTCTGATAACTTCACAACAGAGCAAAATACTCCCTGAACTTTTAAAACACTGATTCCTGTCTTTAATGTTGCTTTTGCTAATAAAGAGTGTAATTCAAAGCTTAAATAGTGAATTTCAGCCATTTGTGTCAATCTAAAAGCACAGGAAGAGACCAGTGGATGCGGAAGCTAAGCAGTTACGGGCCTGGTTGCTTACTGGATGGGAGACCAACTGAAAATCTCAAGAACTGGAGGTTTGAGAGGGAGCCAGGGGCTGAGCTTATCCCAACACCTATTTTCTATTTCACATTCTCCTGTATTCAAAGCAGCAACAATCTCAAACAGGCCTGAGGGGCAGAAGTGACTTTTTGGAAACAAAGCAAAAATCAAAAAATGGGAGGACAAGATGGAGGATTCCAAGCCCAGGCAACTCCTCGCCACCATAAGCTTGGCACGTGACCTACCCGCAAATTTTCTGAGCTGAATCGGGTTGGTTCATATCCAAGGTGGACTGCAGGAAAGTGATGTAGTGGATCCACAGGTCCATGCTGAGAGGGATGGACTGCAACCCTCTCTGGAAAACCTGTAGAAGCAGCAGAGAAAACAAACACTTTAAGGCAGAGGTCCAATTAAAGCAGAGGTCTCCAAACTTGGCAACTTTAAGATTTGTGGACTTCAACTCCCAGAATTCTCCAGACAGAATTCTGGGAGTTGAAGTCCACAAGTCTTAAAGTTGCCAAGTTTGAGGACCCCTGTATTAAAGACTACAGTTTGTCAGGCAGTTGTGGATAGGTTTGGTGGTGAAGCCATCTATCCCACTTTTTTCTAGTTTACGAAGAAGCAGGCTGTGGTCTACTTTGTCGAATGCTTTGCTGAAGTCTAGGTATACAGTGATCCCTCGATTTTCGCGATCTTGTTCTTCGCGAAACGCTATACAGTAAGACCTCACCTATCGCTGGTGTTACGTTCCAGACCAAGCCGCGATAGGTGAAATCCGCAATGTGGAATTTATCGACTGATAGTACTTATTTAAGTATTTATATTGTAATTGTTTGGTAAGTTTTCATTGTTTTAAGTGTTTATAAACCCTTCCCACACTCTTACAAAATACATATCACAGTAGTACATATATAATATAACTTAAAACTAATAAAAATAATAAAAAACAATAAAGCAACAACATTCTTTTTCTCTCTCATACGTATACGTAATCTCTCTCTCTCTATCATATATCCTAAGAAATATTTCTTGAAAACCCGTGATGAAGTGAAGCCGCGGTAGGTGAAGCGCGATATAGCGAGGGACTACTGTATCGCGATTTTTCCCACCCGATGACGTCACTCTCTTCCTTCCTCATCTTTCTTTCTCTCTCTCTTTCTCTATCTTGCTTCTTCCTCTCTCACACTCTCTTCCTCCCTCTCTCATCTCTTTCTTTCCTTCTCTCTCTTTCTCTATCTCTCCCCCTCTTGCTGGCGGGCGGCGGGCGGCGGGCGGGTGGGCGGGCGAGCGGGGGCATCAGCGAGGAAGACCCAGGGAAGGTTCCTTCGGCCGCCCAGCAGCTGATCTGCTCGGCAGCGCGGTAGCAGCGAGGAGCCGAATCGGGGTTTCCCCTTTGCGTGGGCGGCGGGGAAACCCCGATCTTCGTCTGCTCGCTGCTGCTGCGCTACCGAGCAGATCAGCTGCTGGGCGGCCGCAGCAGCAGCGAGCAGACGAAGATCGGGGTTTCCCCGCCGCCCACGCAAAGGGGAAACCCCGATCTTCGTCTGCTCGCTGCTGCTGCGCTACCAAGCAGATCAGCTGCTGGGCGGCGGAAGGAACCTTCCCTGGGTCTTCCCCGCCGCCCACGCAAACTCCACCATCTGCACATGCGCGGCCATGGAAAAAGGGGCGCGCATGCGCAGATGGTGTTTTTACTTCCGCAACCCTACATCGCGAAAAATCGATTATCGCGAGGGGTCTTGGAACGGAACCCTCGCGATAATCGAGGGATCACTGTACTTACTAGGTATTCATCTGGCTACCTGTAAGTAGATTTCCCCCCACCACCAAAAGAAAAACAACAACTATTGATCTGACTAACATCTTTAGTCTGTTCAGCTTCAGCACATTATTTTATCCCCTGGTTAGTGTTCTGCCGGGCTCTCTGGTAGGAGCCTCCCGAAAATTCAAGGGTACAAATTTCAGACACACACACACACGTTTGAAAATTCAAAACAATGTTCTTTATCACAAAAGTCAAAATAAACAAAGCATTATTTTTGTATTGCAAAGAGCACTCGTCCCAAAACATCCCGGTAGTCTGTACAATTTCCCTTAAGCAGTCATTAAGTACTTAGCTAGCAGCTGTGAAGAAACTTCACACACACCCCTTCTTCTTCCAAGGAAGTGAGACACACACACACACGTTGCTCTGCTTTGGTTTCAAAGGCGTGAAAAATCAACAAAGTGCAGAAAGCAGCAACACACGATTCCTGAAGAACTGCGATCAGATACTCTTTCACAACGGCCAAACCCACACGCTGCTATTTATAGCAGCAGCCCTAATTACTGGAGCCCCACCCAAACACAGGTGGCCTCATTTTCTCTTGTAATAATCCTTCAGTTGTTGTCTCCTATGCATCACTCTATGCATGCGTGGATGTGTCATTAATTCTTGTTCAGAATCCAAGGATGATACAGATGATTGATCTCCTCCTGGGCTGTCTGCCAAACTCCCCTCTTCCCTGTCACTCATGTTTCTTTGGTCAGAGGAGGCTTCATCGGCAGACTCCATCGGGAGCAAAACAGGCCTGCGGCATGTGGATGTCTCCCCCACATCCACCTGCACATTCCTTGGGGCAGGAGCTGGGCCAGAGCTAACCACAACAGTTAGGGCTGAAAAAAAGCCTTTTTTTCAGCAGGGAGTAGCAATGAGAACAAGCCTGCAAAGACTTAGGGCTGGAAAAAACTACTTTGGAGGAAGTAGGAAGATCATTAACACCTCATTAGATCTGGGGGAAAAAAGCTTCAGAGTATAAGGTGCACCCAAATCTCCAGTCTCTTTTAGGAAGGAAAATACTCCGAAAAATACGGTATATTATGTCCACAGTATTTCATTGGAAAACTTGCAGGGGCAGCAGAGAAAATAAACACTTTAGGGCAGGGGCAACTTTTAAGAGTTTTGGATTTCAACTGCCAGAATTCTGGCTGGAGAATTATTACTATTATTATCATTTATTATTTATTAGATTTGTACGCCACCCTTCTCCGAAGACTCGGAGTTCAAGTCCACAAGTATTAAAGTTGACAAGTTTGAAGACTTAGGGGGTCTTTTCCCACCACCACTTGTGCAAAGGGGACTTTCTGAGAATTTAAGTTTTTTTTCCACGCTGACCTTTCAGATCCCAACATTTGCTCTACAACAGAGCAGGGACCAATAGGAAAAGAGAACCAGATGCTATGGCAGTGTTTTTCAACCAGTGTGCCGTGGCACACTAGTGTGCCGCGAGACATGGTCAGGTGTGCCGCGAAGCTCAGAGAGAGAAAGAAAACAAGAGAAAGAAAGAGCAAGAGAGAGAGAAAGAAAACAAGAGAGAGAGAAAGAAAGAAAGAGAGAGAGAAAGAAAGAAAGAGAAAGAAAGAAAGAAAACAAGAGAGAGAGAAAGAAAGAAAGAGAGAGAGAAAGAAAGAAAGAGAAAGAAAGAAAGAAAGCAAGAGAGAGAAAGAGAACAAGAGAGAGAAAGCAAGAGAGAGAGAAAGACATAGAGGGAACTAGGGAGGTAGAGAGAGCAGGAAAGAGGAAAGAAGGAAGAGAGAAAGAAAGAAAGAGGGATGGAGAGAGAGAGAAAAAAGAGGGAGAGAGAAATAGAGCGAAAGGGAGGAAGACATAATTTTTTTGTCCAAACTTTTTTTAGCCCCCCCCATGTGCCCCATGGTTTTGTAAATGTAAAAAATGAGCAGCTGCTCAAAAAAGGTTGAAAATCACTGTGCTATGGGACCCAGTAGGGCGATGCTAAATAAACAACAACAATAAAAGGAAAGTGTGTTGGCTGCGGGATTCTGGATAATTGATGCCCATTCATCTTAAAGCATTCTGACTGGAGGATTCTGGGAATTGAAGCCCATCCACCTTAATGTTGTTAAGAAAGATTTATCCATAGGTACACTGGGAAGTTTCATTTCACATTCAAACCTGCTGATGCATATGCTAAGAAAACACCCACATATCCAAGCACAAACTTTAAAACAGGCTCAGCTCTTGGTTGATCTCTCAAAATCTGGAACTGGCTTGTCTCACTCTGAGTCGCCGCCCGCCCTCCCCAGTTCTAATACATGGCATGCTGCCGCCTCTCCTTGGTGTGTCTGGACAGGGATAGGCTGCACACAATCCCCACTGTTACTACCCCGTTTCCCCGGAAATAAGACATACCCCGAAAGTAAGGCATGTCAGAGGTTTTGCAGAATTTGCTAATATAAAGCACCCCCTGAAAATAAGGCGTAGTCAAGTTTACACACGGTACGGTGGAAAAACATACGGTACCATTCAAAGCTGTTCATAGCGGTACCGTAATAATGTGGCGTCCCCTGCTGGCCCCTTCCATCGCTTTGTACCGTCCAGTACAGCAGACACAGTCTGCTGCAGTCTCACCGCCATTACAGTCTCCACTACAGTGCGTAGACTGTAGTCCCTCTGGTGGCTGGAAGCTGCAATAGCGGGAGTATACTGTTGTACCATATAAGTGCCGTCGTTTGTGTGTGTGGGTGCCATACTGACAGGTACTGTACCGTAATCCGTGTACTGTACGGTACACTTTCTTTGGGGGTGTCAGCTTCTCTGCCTGTGAATTTGTCTTATTTGAGAAATATAAGGCACCCCCCGAAAATAAGACGTAGCACAACCTTTGGAGCAAAAATTAACATAACACAGTGTCTTATTTTCGGGGAAACACGGTAGGTACCTCCTCAGTCTCCTTGATGAAGTCGAAGCGTCGCTCCATGTCCGCGTACTTCTTCCAGTAGCCGTAGCAGTAAGGGTACCTCAGGAAGAAGTTGTCAAAAGCTTTGCGGGCTGCATAGATGTGATTCTGCAAGAGCCAAGAGAAAAGCTTGGATGGTTTTGAGAAGGACACAGGAAAATACGAAACAGAGCAAACGTCCACGGGAAACTGAGATCAGAAACCAAAATGTAGCCTCAGGCAAGCCAGCTGCGATTTATTTCATAAACCTAAATTGAGGAAACTGCAGCTTGGCAGTACTAGCAGCCCTTGCTTAATTAACAAAGCTAATTGGGAGCAGACACTCCATTAAGTGTTGTGGTCCTATGTAGCTGCCATAGCATGTTAGGATGGGATTACACTACAGTGTTCCCTCGATTTCCGCGGGGATGCGTTCCAAGACCGCCCGCGAAAGTCGAATTTCCACGAAGTAGAGATGCGGAAGTAAATACACTATTTTTGGCTATGAACAGTATCACAAGCCTTCCCTTAACACTTTAAATCCCTAAATTACAATTTCCCATTCCCTTAACAACCGTTTAGATTATTATTCACCATGTTTATTTATTAAAGTTTATTAAAAAAAATATTTATTAAAGGCGGATGAAAATTTGGCGATGACATGTAGGGGGAAAAAACCACAAAGTATTTTTTAATTAATATTTTTGAAAATCCGTGGTATAGACTTTCCGCGAAGTTCGAACCCGCGAAAATCGAGGGGACACTGTATATCTGGACTTCTAACAATAAATGCCTCATACACTCCGATTCCATTAGCCAGGACAGGACTGCGCGTAGGTCACATAGTGAGCCTGCATTTCTGGTGAAATCTGTTTAAGGAAGTGACTGGCCATAAAACGGTTCAAGCAACTCTCCTCGGATAACAAGAATGTGTCGACAGGAAAAAGAAAGGAGTGATCAAAAGATGCAATTTACATTGCCTGGGGTAAACAGGATGAAGGCTGTGATAAAAGACCTTGCTTTGTGGTAAACAGGAGATAGCTGTGTTAAACAACAAAAGGTCCCAGGAAATTGGCCATGAGAGACATTTGCTCAGTAGAAACTAGTTACGTGCCATATGGAGATGGGAAGGACTCGGAAGTTGTGTCATCTCTTAGAGTTACGTTATTGGATGTTTGTATATCACTTGACATGTATGTGTAATCATTCCCATTTGCATATGCCCCCAATAAAAGGAGGTGCACAGCTCAATACTGTGTCACTTCACCCAGAGAGAGATGTGTCCAGGTCGTCTTTCTAGGATTGGCGTTCGTGAGTGACCCCCCATGGCTGGGGTTGCTCTAAGTCCCTTTGAGACATCATTCCCCTCAGGGACTTTGCAACACCCTCAGTCCTATGTGGAGAAACCACATCAATGCTTCACTTAGTAGTGGCGGTGCCAGCAGAGAGTCGTTGAGGCCACTAGGACAGTGATGGCGAACCTATGGCACGGGTGCCACAGGGGGCACGCGGAGCCATATCTGACGGCACACAAGCTAGGTCAGCTCCAACACACATGTGCCAGCTGATTTTTGGCTCACCCTGAGGCTCTGGGAGGACATTTTTGGCTTCGGGGGGGGCGTTTTTGCCCTCCCCAGGCTCCAGGGAAGCCTCTGGAGCCTAGGGAGGGTGAAAAACAGGCCTACCGGGCTCACCAGAAGTTGGGAAATGGGCTGTTTCTGGCCTCCAGAGGGCCTCCGGGGAGGGCAGGGGAGCAATTTTCACCCTCTCCAGGCATTGAATTATGGGTGTGGGCACCTGTGCAGGCATGATAGTGTGTGCACACATGCTTTCGGCACCCGAGGAAAAAAAGATTTGCCATCACTGCACTAGGAAATTTATATGTGTCTTCAGATAAATGGGTCGTTCCACACCCATTTACAGTATTCAAGTGACCTTTTTTTTTGGTCCATTGTATGTTTAGCATTCTATTAATATCCTCTTGCACTTTTTGCCAAAATTCCTGCACTACCAGGCATTCCCAAAACATATGCATAAACACTCCTTTGTCTTGACACCCATGCCAACAAATACCCCTGACATTCTGCTGAAAGTGTGCGAGTTGAACGGGAGTATAATACCACTTATGTAATATTTTCCTTCTCATTTCCCTAATTCTTGTATTTTTAATTTTCCTTATATTTTCTACTATATTTTCCATCTCTTGTACCTCTACTTGTATCTGATTTTGCCACCATTTAGTCAGTCCTTCTATCGTGTCCCCGTCTGACTGCACTAGCAACTTATATATATTGGTTGCTTGCGCCTTTATACCCTCACTTTTTCTCTTATTATTTTCTCTAGCCCTGTCTCCTCCCTCAATAGTACTTCTTTATTCTCCCTTTCGTTAAGATATTTACATATTGCATTTATTTGTAGCCATCTTCCCTTACCTAACCACCATTCCATACGGTTTCTACTTGGCCTGCCATCCTTCTCATATAATTGTTCTCTCTTAGTTATCCCTCTTCCCTTCAACTCTCCTATAACCCTATTTAAATTCATTTTGTTATCTCTATTTATTACATAAAGCGATGACAGTTTAGATTTATATAATCCTACTTAGGATTACTCAGGTGACCCGATTTTATTTACAGTGATCCCCCGGTTATTGCGTCCCCGACCATTGCGAACAGGCTAATTTGCGATTTTTCAACCCGGAAGTCAAAACACCATCTGCGCATGCGTGCCCTTTTTTTCTATGGGCACGCATGCGTAGATGGCGCCGGGCAGATCAGCTGCTGGGCGGCTTCCCTGGGTCTTCCCCCTCTTGCTGGCGGGAGGGCGAAGCCCCCCCAGCACCCGCTCGCCCGCCGTTTGCCCGGCCACCCGCTGCTCGCCGCTCGCCCACCCTTCGCCCGGCCACCCGCCGTTCGCCCGCCGTTCGCCCCGCCCTTCGCCCAGGAAGTTCGCCAGGAGTCAGCGGAGAAGCCGCGCGCCTGTTTTAAAACGATCGGAGCCGGCCTGGGGGATCGGAGCCGGCCTGGGGGGATCGGAGCCAGCCGGGGGGGGGCTTTCCCTTTCAGGGCGGGCGAGCGGCGGGG
This sequence comes from Erythrolamprus reginae, assembly GCF_031021105.1. Taxonomy (NCBI): domain Eukaryota; kingdom Metazoa; phylum Chordata; class Lepidosauria; order Squamata; family Dipsadidae; genus Erythrolamprus; species Erythrolamprus reginae. The sequence continues at coordinate 1,404,571 of NC_091962.1, read as the reverse complement.
CGCGGCAGCAGCAGCGAGGAGTTTGCGTGGGCGGCGGGGAAACCCCAATCTTCGGCTCCTCGCTGCTGGGAAGTAAAAACACCATCTGCGCATGCGCAGATGGTGTTTTTACTTCCGCAGCGTTACTTCGCGAAAACCCGCTCGTTGCGGGGGGTCCTGGAACGGAACCCCCGCAATGATCGGGGGATCACTGTATTTATTATTAGAGTTGAAAGGGACCTTACAGGTCATCAAGTTCAACCCCCTGCCTGAGCAGGAAATCCTACAGCACCCCAGCCAAATGGCAGTCCAATCTCCTCTTGAAAATGTCCAAAGTTGGGGAGTCCACAACCTCTGCTGGCAGGCCGTTCCACTGGTTGATCGCTCTCACTGTCAGGAAATTATTTCTTATCTGCAGGTTGAATCTTTCCTTGGTCAGTTTCCAACCGTTGTTCCTCGTCCAGCCCTCTGGTGCCCTGGAAAATAGTGTGTCCCCCTCCTCTCCGTGGCAACCCCTTAAGTACCTGTATACAGTTATCATGTCCCCCAAGCCCTTCTTTTCACTAGACTATCCATGCCCAGTTCCAGCAACCTTTCCTCGTATGACCTGGTCTCTAGTCCCCTTATCAATTTAGTAGCTCTTTTCTGCACCCTCTCTAGAGTCTCTATATCTTTTTTGAAGTGTGGTGACCGGAACTGGATGCAATACTCCAGGTGTGGTCTGACCAGGACCTTATAGAGTAGTATTATTACCTCTCTGGTCTTGGAGTGTATCCCCCTGTTCATGCAGCTTAGGATTGTGTTGGCTTTTTTAGCCGCTGCTGCACATTGCTGGCCCATGTTTAGCTGGTTATCCAGTAAGACTCCAAGATCCCTTTCACAGTCACTCATGGTGAGCGTGGTTTCGCCTAATTTGTAGTCATGTTTTGGGGGTTTTTTGCCTAGGTGCAGGATTTTACTCTTCTCTACATTGAACTTCATTTTGTTCGTTTCGGCCCACTGTACAAGTCTGTCTAGATACAGATAAACCTCCAGGCGACCTTAAGGGCAAATGGCCAGCTGTCTGCAAGGAGTATAAATCCCTCCATTCCCCCACCATCCAGTCAGAGCTGAAGAAGCTTCTTGGATGAGAAGCGAAATGTCTTCAAAGAAACAAAACCTCTTGAAAGAAAACCCCATAAAGCCCAGTTTTGGTTTCTCCATACCTCCTGTTCTACGTACTGCAACAATTCGGTCCAGGCGGTGAAGTCCAGGGGGTTCTCTTGAGTGGCTCTCCAGTAGCGCTCAAACTCCAGAGGGTAGGTGATGGAGAGGTCCTCCATGGGCTGGCTCAAGGCCATCATCATCCCCACATCGGAGGCAGCAGGCTGAGGGGTCTCCTCTCTGGCCGGCTCAGTCTGCACGGGGGCCGTGTTGTCTTCCAAGCTGTCCCCATTGACCTCTTCCACCGCCATGGCCTCCTCTGGCTTGGGAGAACCATTACTCTCCTGATTCGGAAGCACCTCTGTGTCAAGGGCTGCAGATTCAAGAAGGAATTTAGAGTTTCCAAGTACAGTAATACCTCGTCTTATGAACTTAATTGGTTCCTGGAGGAGGTTCCTAAGGCGAAACATTCGTAAGACGAAACAATGTTTCCCATAGGAAACAATGTAAAATCAATTAATGCGTGCAAGAAAACCCCCCCTCGCAAAAATGGTGCTCCGCTGGGCACTGCCGCCTGGCTGTCGCCTTTTGAAACAGCCGGGGGGCTTCTTGGCGTCCTCCCGAACGCCAAACCTGAACTTTTGCTGAACTTCCTTCCTGGCTGGCCGAAACGTGGACTCCAGGAAGGACGTCTTCATGACGTCAAAGCTCTGCCCATGGAATTCCCTATTGGGATTCCCCACCTCCGTTTGAGCCTCCCAACTGGCCGACAGCTCCGCGGCTCTTTTGCAAAGCTGACAGCCAGGCGGCGGGGCTTCCCGGCGTCCTCCCGAACGCCGAACCTGAACTTTTGCCGAACTTCCGGGTTCGGCGTTCAGGAGAACGCCGAGAAGCCTCCCGGCTGTTTCAAAAGGTGACAGCCGGGCGGCGGGGCTTCTCGGCGGCCTCCCGAACGCCGAACCCGGAAGTTCGGCAAAAGTTCGGGTTTGGTGTTCGGGTTCAGGAGGACGTCAAGAAGACCCCGGCTGTTTCAAAAGGCGACAGCCAGGCGGCGGGGCTTCTCGGCGGCCACCCGAACCCAAACTTTTGCCGAACTTCCAGGTTCGGCGTTCGGGCGGTGAGTTCGTAAGGCGGAAAAAGTTCGTAAGAAGAGGCAAAAAATTTCCGAACCCCGGGTTTGTATCTCGGAAAGTTCGTATGACGAGGGGTTCATATCACGAGGTACCACTGTATTAATTTTGATTTACTTGTTGATTCGTTCTGCATCCTGAGGCTTCTTCCTCCCAAGTTGAGGATAACTTGCTATAGCAGAGGTCTTCAAACTTGGCCACTTTAAGACTTGTGGACCTCAACTCCCAGAATTCCTCAGCCAGCTTCGTTGTCTGGGGGATTCTGGGAGTTGAAGTCCACACATCCTAAAGGCCCATTTCAACCAACAATGTGGCTGGCTGAGGAATTCTGGGAGTTGGAGTCCACAAGTTGCCAAGTTTGAAAACCCCTACCTGGATATTTATAGGTAGTCCTCCACTTAGGACCACAATTGAGCCCAACATTTATGTTGGCCAGTGAGAAATTTGCTATGGGATGTTTGCCCCTTTTTACGACTTTACTCGCCACATTTATTAAACGAACTGTTGCAGGCTAAATTAGTAATACCGCTGTTAAGCAAATCGGGCTTAACATTGACTTTGCTCGTCAGGAAGCTGCAAAATGTGACCCTGGGATAATACAACCGTCATAAACGTGAAACAGCTGGCAAGCCCTTCAAATGCCGGAGAACACACTGCTGACAGTAAATCGCATGATCACTGGGGAGGTGGGGGTGTTTGCAAAGATCAGTGTGAAAAATGGCCATAAATAAAGCCATGGTGGCGCATGGTGCTTAGAATGGCTATTTCTGCTGACTGGAGGTTGCCACTAATTCAGCAGTTCAAATCTCGTCACGCTCGAGGTGGATTCAGCCTTCCATCCTTCCATGGTGGGTAAAATGTGGATCGAGGTTTTGGGGGGCAAGAGGCCTGACTCTGTAAAATTGCTTAGAGAGGGGCTGTAAAGTGGTATATGCAAGGGTTATCCGGAAAGTAAGGTTACAAGGCACAAGGCTCTCGTGAGGACAGTTGGTATTTTATTGATTGATTGATGGGATTTCTTGGCACCCCTCTGCGAGGATGTGTATTACTATCGTGTAGTGGGAAGCCAGCAGAAGAGAACGACAAGTGTCAGTGGTCAGTAGATCATCGACTGGTGTTGTGGTGAAGGCTAGAGATGAGTGTCCTCATTCCGTTTCCCTCCAAGGGCGAAGTGCACACTGTAATACGCTACCTCAGTGATTTTCAACCTTTTTTGAGCTGCGGCACATTTTTTACATTTACAAAACCCTGGGGCACATTAAGCGGGGGGGGGGGGGGCTAAAAAAAGTTTGGATAAAAAAATTATCTCTCTCTTCCTCCCCTTCACTCTATTTTTTTCCTCCCTCCCTCTTTCTCTCCCTTCCTTTCTTTCTCTTCCTTCCTTCCTCTGTTTCTCTCTCCCTCCCTCCTACATGTCTTTCTCTCTCTCTCCTTCCCTCCCTCTCTTTCTCTCTCTTTCTTTCTTTCTCTCTCTCTCTTTCTTTCTCTTGTTCTCTCTCTCTCTCTTGCTTTCTTTCTCTCTTTCTTGTTCTCTCTCTCTCTCTTTCTTGCTTTCTTTCTCTCTTTCTCTCTCTCTCTTTCTTTCTCTTGTTCTCTCTCTCTCTCTTGCTTTCTTTCTCTCTCTTTTGTTCTCTTTCTCTCTCTCTCTTTCTTGCTTTCTTTCTCTCTTTCTCTCTCTTGTTCTCTCTCTCTCTTGCTTTCTTTCTCTCTCTCTTGTTCTCTTTCTCTCTCTCTTGCCTTCTCTCACTCTTGCTTTCTTTCTCTCTGAGCTTCGCGGCACACCTGACCATGTCTCGCGGCACACTAGTGTCGCACTGGTTGAAAAACACTGTGGGGCACACTGGTTGAAAAACACTGCGCTACCTGAATGCTAAACGCATGAACGCTGCTGTGATAGGTGCCCAAGATTTGTGCACGATGAGTGGCCAAGATTTTTCTTGCAGATTGCTGAGTTTTGAATTTTTGGGCTAAAGTAGAATTATTATTATTATTATTATTATTATTATTATTATTAATTAGATTTGTATGCCGCCCCTCTCCACAGACTCGGTATGGCACCATTCCCAGTGTTACCTCTAATTTTGTTTTGGGGTGGGCGGAAAAGTACAGTGTGTGAGCGGCAGTCCCTTCGGGACTGGGCGGCACAGAAATTATAAACAAACAAACAAACAAATAAATAAAAAACCCACCCTGTTTTGCCTCCGAGAATTTCAAAATAAAATACTGTACTGTGTGTCTATAACAGTGAGCTCATAATAGGGCAACTCTATCAATATCAAAATGCCACTTAAATCGTTGAGCTAGTTTCAAACTAGATTTTGATTTTCTTTCTCTCTTCCTTACTCCCATTCTTTTTCTTTCTCTTTTCCTTCCTCTCTTTTTTCTATCTGTTTCTCTCTCTTCCTCTCTTGCTCTCTCTCTCCTTCCCTCTCACTCTTTCCCTCTCGGCTTCTGGGCAGGTTTGGAAAACTCTGAGTTGATGATGATTTTTAAGTGAGCGATTGCTCACTGCTCAGCTTAGAGGGAACTATGGCCATTCCATTGACTGATGTTCTCTGTTTGCTCTCTGGAGTATGCTGATCACCCCAAGTTTCATCTCCTGTCACTATACAGTTGAGAAAAGACTCGCCTTCAATGTCAAAATGGTCAAGAAATCCTCGGGTGGCACTGACTCTTGTCGATTTTGGGCACCCATCGCAGCAGTGTTCCTGCCCTTAGCATTCAGGTAGCGTATTACAGTGCGCACTTTGCACTTGGAGGGAAACGGAATGAGGGCGCTTATCTCTAGCGTTCAGTACAACGTCAGTCGATGATCTACTGACCGCTGGCACTGCTGGTTCTCTTCCGCTGGCTTCTCACTAATCTATCTATCTATCTATCTATCTATCTATCTATCTATCTATCTATCTATCTACCTACATACCTAAATCTCTCTCTCCATCCATATCTATCTACCTACCTACCTACCTATCTACCTACCTACCTACATACCTAAATCTCTCTCTCCATCCATATCTATCTATCTATCTATCTATCTATCTATCTATCTATCTATCTATCTATCTACCTACCTACATACCTAAATCTCTCTCTCCATCCATATCTATCTATCTATCTATCTATCTATCTATCTATCTATCTATCTATCTATCTATCTATCTACCTACCTACCTAAATCTCTCTCTCCATCCATATCTATCTATCTATCTATCTATCTATCTATCTATCTATCTATCTATCTATCCATCCATCCATCCATCCATCCATCCACCCACCGAAATCTCTCTCTCCATCCATTATCTATCTATCTATCTATCTATCTATCTATCTATCTATCTATCTATCTATCTATCTATCTATCTACCTATCTATCTATCGGATTTATATGCCGCCCCTCTCTGAAGACTCGGGGCGGCTTACAACATATAAAAAACAATGTACATTGAAATCCAATCAAAGTTAAAATCTAAAAGTCTGAAAACCAATTAAAATATACTTATATCCATTCAATCAACAAACTCACCATACATTCATCGGCCAGGGGGCAGTGTCTAATGACTCCAAGCCTGGCAGCATAAATGAGTCTTCAGACTCTTCCAAAAGGCGAGGAGGGTGGGGGAAGTACAAATCTCCAGGGGGGAACTGATTCCAGAGGGTTGGTGCCCCCACAGAGAAGGCCCTTCCCCTGGGAGTTGAAGTCCAAATATCTTAAAGTTGCCAAGGTTGGGATACACTGGTCTAGTTGATGGGACCTGTGGAATGCCGACTGTGGGGGACCTAACCGGTCACTGATATTCATGGGGCAGGAGGCGGTCCTACAAGTAATCTGGTCCCATGCCATGACTTAAGTCTAAGTGCTCCTGCTATTTTCAATGTTGTTGTCATTTTAAACGGTTGAGAACAGAGTCTAGAACCACGATCTTAAGTCCTGTTCACAACCACACGTAACAACCACAATCCCGTCATTGATTCCCAGATTGTCAAAGGGGAGCAAAAGCCACCTGTCCTATTTCTGATGCTTCACAAAAACACATTCAGGATTTCTTTTTTTAAGTGCCTGCTTAATTTGCATGGCCCCTCCCGTCCCCTTCCATTTGTATGATCCCCATCCCTTCCCACCTAAGCTGGCAGATGGAGCCAAGACAGTCGAGAAGAGAACCCCGCTACCCAGGAGCTGTCTACCCCAGTGTTTCCCAACCTTGGCAACTTGAAGATATCTGGACTTCAACTCCCAGAATTCCAGAGCCAGCATTCGCTGGCTGGGGAATTCTGGGAGTTGAAGTCCAAATATCTTCAAGTTGCCAAGGTTGGGAAACACTGGTCTACCCTACACCGAAGTTCGGGAAGGTCCTCTTTTCCCGCTTGAACTGGAGTCGGATCCGGGCCTCCCGGCCTCCCGGGACCCCCCTCACCGCCCCCCATCCTTCCGTCGGTATCCCGGCAATGCCGCCCACCCCACCCCATGGAGACTTCTGTTTTCCACCCGCCCCCTGGTGTTCCCTCTCACCGGCTTCCGCTGCCGGGGGCTCTTCCACGCTTTCCGCCTCGCCTTGCACGAGGGCGGGCAGCGCCTCCTCCGCTTCCTCCGCCATGTTCGCCGCAGTCGCCCGAGCGCGCCGTGCCCCCTCAGGGAACCTGGTCCGGCGAGATCGCACCGCGACTGCGCGACCGCAATGACCCGGATATGGACGGCCAGGAAGATGTCCTCCTGTGCTGAATGGGATGCTTCCATAGAGAAGAGAAGGGTAGAGTGGTAGATTTCTGGAGGGAGGGGGGAATCATGGACAAGGATGCAAGAGCGGTTACTCTCTTCCAGAGAGAGAGAGAGAGAGAGAGATGATAGATAATGATTGGTAGACAGAGATGATAGATAGATAGATAGATAGATAGATAGATAGATAGATAGATAGATAGATAGATAGATAGATAGATAGATAGATATGATACATAGATACGATAGACAGGCAGACAAGTTAGATTTAAAAAAAATAATTTTATTCAACTTCTTTGAGTTAAAAACACGTGGAGATTTATACAATTTCCTTCTTTACAACATTTTTGGGTCACTATGATATTTCAGGTTTTACAGTTTCATCCTGTAAAATTTCTATTTCTATACATTTTTATTACATGAAATTACATGTAATTCTATTTGTATGCATGTTTGTTATATAGATAATATAATTGACTATTCTATTTATATACACTGCTCAAAAAAATAAAGGGAACGCTCAACACATCCTAGATCTGAATGAATGAAATAGTCTCATTGAATACTTCATTCTGTAAAAGTTGGATGTGCACAACAGCAGGTGAAATTGATTGTCAATCAGTGTTGCTTCCTAAGTAGAGTTTGATTTTGCAGAAGTTTGATTTACTTGGGGTTATATTGTGTTGTTTAAGTGTTCCCTTTATTATTTTGAGCAGTGTACATCATATAGCATTGTACTCTATTTCTTCCTTATTTTCTTTTTCCCCGTTATGATTATTTGTGTTTGGTACCATTTAGTAACTCCTTTGTTGTTTTTCTTACTTTATTCTCTTGTTTTCTATTTCTCTTCTCTAACTACACGTACCATTTTTGGCACACTTTATAGCGTTCTGTTTACACATTCTTAAGACTTTTCTAACCTAATTTTCTTCTGATAGTATATGTTTATCTTTCCAATTTTGGGCAAGTATTATTTTTGCAGCTGTTATCATATGCCAGTGATGGCGAACCTATGGCATGGGTGCCACAGGTGGCACATGTATCCATATCTACTGGCACATGAGCCGTTGCCCTAGCTCAGCTCCAACGTGCATGTGTGCCGGCCAGCACAGAGGCTCTGGGTGGGCAATTTTGGCTTCCAGAGAGCCTCCAGGGGGATGGAGGAGGCCATTTTTATCCTCCCCCAGCTCCAAGGAAGCATTTGGAGCCTAGGGGGGGGCGAAAAACGAGCCTACTGGGCCCACCAGAAGTTGGGAAACAGGCCATTTCTAGCCTCCAGGGGGCCGTCCCCAGGCATTGAATTATGGATGTGGGCATTTGCACATGGACGATAGCATACGTGCATGCTCTTTCGGCACCTGAGGAAAAAAAGGGTTGCCATCGCTGTCATATGCATTATTAAATATTACATTAAATAGATTAGATCAGTGTTTCCCAACCTTGGCAACTTGAAGATATTTGGACTTCAACTCCCAGAATTCTTTTGCAATTTTTACCTTGCAGCAAGTAATTCCAGAGGAAAGCAATGTTTCAATAATGGAGAATATTTGTAGCTCGAGGTAACCTGGAGTCAAAGCCATGTTTAAATTTGGGGCTCTCCAAAGTTACATCTTTAAGATTTGTGTACTTGTGGGAAGAAAGAAGAAAGGAGGAAGGGCTGTATGAATATATTTGTAAAGATTGTGTAGAAGAAAAAAATGAGAAATGGGACGTTGAATATGTGAAAATGTTTGTATGGTAATAATAAAATACGTTTTTGACAGCGTATGCACCAAAGACAAATTCCTTGTGTGTCCAATCACACTTGGCCAATAAAGAATTCTATTCTATTCTATTCTATTCTATTCTAATAGACTTAGGATAGCCATACATAATGCTGTAAAACACATATATACATATTTTTTCTTTTTATATGTTGGTCCTATATACAGTACAGTATGTGTATTTTGTACTCGATTTGTTTTAAATTCAATACAAATTACTTTAAAAATAAAAAGCTTTCATTAAAAAAAAGGTATGTGGAATTTCCCCATAGCTCGCTGGGAAATTCTGGGAGTTGAAATCCCCAAATTTGCCAAATTTGAAGACTACAGTACTTTTAAAACCAAGGAAAGCAGAAACTGACCTCTCTAGGAAGAGAGAATCTCTCTGCCCTATTTTAAGTCTCTATGCTCTCGCGCTCGACCCTGGCTCCGCCTCTCAACAGTGACGTAGCAACTTCGTCGCCTTCGGCTTTCTCCTCCTCCTCCCCCCTCCTCCTCCCCCTACTTGCTTTACGGCTGTCTTGGGCGACGCTCCTCCTTTTCCTCTCCTCGCTAAGATGGCGGTGGCCGGGGTGAGCTTGCGGTTCCCGTCGAGGCCTAGAGTTCATCCGCCTGCATCCGGCTACCGGGAGGGCTGTGGGGGGCCCGGAGGCCGGGATTGGGAAGGGGCGAGGCAGGGCTTTGGAGCGGGGAGTCTCGCCAGGGGATGGAAGAGGCCAGGCGGGCGGGCAGAGTCCGAAAGGGGGAGTGTCCGCCTGCTCCGCTTTTCCCTTTGCCACGCGCATGAGGGATTTAAACGGACCCGAACGGCCGGGACTACAACTCCCATAGACCCGGGTGCAAAGGCCACGCCATGCGAGCTACCTAGGAACGGAGTTTCTCACCCATGCCAACTTTAACTCCCAAAGACTTCAACTCCCAAAGTTCCCCAGCCAGCTGTGCCATGCATAAGCTATGTGCTATTCTGCCTGGGGAATTCTGGGAGCTGAAGTCCGCCGCCTCTTATAGTGGTCCAGATGGGAGAAACGCGGGTCTGTGGTGCGTTCGTGTGAATGAGGGTCGAGCTGCTTTTTTGCTGTGCCACGTGGGAAGGGGGCAAACCAGCATTTGGCCTCCTTGGCTTCACATAAAAGACAGGACACGCACAAACTGTAAATTAATCCTCTTCCATCCCTTATTTATGCCTCCAGAAGTGGTGGAGGAGGGTGATGGGCATCTTGAATGGAGCCTCCAGCTTTAGAGGCAGTTGTCTCTCAGCACCTGGGGATGGAGAACAGGAATGGGTGGTTTCCTGGCCTTTTGGGCCACCCAGAAGGGAATGGGCAAGGATGATGGGTTCTAATTTCCTATGAATTCACCCTTGGTTGATGGCAGCAACCTGAGACAGGTGCTGCTGACCCGATCTTTTATCTTCCAGTGGAGTTGTTTCACATATTTGAGGGTTTGCTGGATTATAGGGTGGTGGGCGTTGAGTGCCATTGAGCAAAAGATCCTGGTTTTGCACTCCTGTTAGAACCGCTGTTTTGGGGGTGGGTGGAAGCTTTTGATTTTAGGAGACTCCTGGGATCCGGATAAAAGGGGTGGATGGAAATTTAGGAAAGAGAAGCAAGCTAGAATTATGGAGAAATTCCCCACCGAAACACTTGCTTTCAAAAAGTTTGGCTGCTCCATCACTGGAGAAAAGATTGGACGGCCATTTGTCCAGGATGGCATAAGTTCTCCTGCTTGGGTGGGGTTTGGCTATAGAAGACCTTCCTTCCAAATACTGCTGTTGCATTATTCTGAGATGAGAAGGTAGCCCCTGGATTTATTTATCATGTACTTATTGATAAATAATAATAATAATAATAATAATTTATTAGATTTCTATGCCGCCCTTCTCCTGTGACTGGGGGTGCCTTACAACAGAGCAAATCCAAAATATGCAAGAAATCTAATATTAAAAATTTATTTATTTATTAGATTTGTATTTATTTATTTATTTATTATTTATTTATTATTTGGATTTGTATGCCGCCCCTCTCCGAAGACTCGGGGCGGCTAAAATACTAAAAAGCATCATTCTAAAACCACGGGAATCATATTCTAAAACCCTGACTCATCTTAAAAAAACCAATCATCCATGTTTCATCCAGACATACATTACTAATTCAAACCTTACATTACTAATTCAATTTGCGCCCAGAAATGTTTAGGCCGGTCTTTTCAAGGCAGAATATCAAGCCACGATATTGCAATGGGCCCAAGTGAAAATCCCTGGGCGTTTTAACAGGGTTCTAGAGCAAGGGAGGAGAGAGGCCTAACCTGATGGGCGGGTGCAGTTCCGGAGAATGGAGCGTGTAGACCTAACACGTTGATAGAGAATTTAGTAGGACCTTCTGCTGATGTTGCATTATGATGGTGGCGCCTGGTCTTGTTGTTTTGCAGTAACAAAGTCTTTTGGCCACCACAACTGCAGAGTCACCTGCCAAGTGGTTGACCCTATCGGTCAAACAGATCGATGCAAGCGGCTCGGTTTCCAGCTACAGTACAGAAAAGACTACCTAGCACATATTATTAAGTCATGGTTTAACTTCCCCTGGTACTCCTTAACTCTTCGCTGCTTCCTCTCCCTACAGACTCTTTACACTTACCCGGAGAACTGGCGGGCATTCAAAGCCCTCATTGCTGCTCAATACAGTGGGGCCAAGATCAAGGTCCTCTCCACACCGCCCCAGTTCCATTTCGGGCAGACCAACAAGACCCCTGACTTTCTGAAAAAATTCCCAGTTGGAAAGGTGAGCGGTTGGGGTTTTGGTATTTTGTTGGTTTTCCCCTTGTCTAATATAAGTTACGCCCTGGAGTTCCAGTTCTGGGATTTTTTTGGGGTAGACGTGTGTAATCTTACTTGGTGATTCTGATTCTTAACTACCCTGTTTCTCCCCCAAATAAGACATCCCCTGATATTAAGCCCAATTGGACTTTTGAGTGCATGGCAATACGGCCAAGGGCTTGTTTCAGGGTTCAAAAAAATATAAGAAATGATTTTGTTTTGGGGAAAATGTAGTAGTTTCCAGAATAGTTGGCTAGAGCTGTGAAAATGTATTCATTTGTTTATTTATTTGTATCCAGCTTTTATTATACAAATAACTCAAGGTGAGAAACGTCCGACACACCTTCGTCCTCCTCCTATTTTCCCCACAACAACGATCTTATAGGTGGATGGGGCTGAGAGAGTGACAAGCTTTCCTAGATAAAGTGGCATTTGAATTTAAGTCTCCTGCTTTCTACCCTGGCGCTTTAACCACTAGACCAGAGGTCCCCAAACTTGGCAACTTTAAGACTTATGGACTTCAACTCCAAGAATTCTCCAGCCAGTTATGCTATGCTGTGCTGGCTGGAGAATTCTGGGAATTGAAGTCCACAAGTCTTAAAGTTGCCAAGTTTGAAGATCTATGCACTAGACCAGGGGTCCCCAAACTTTTTACACAGGGGGCCAGTTCACTGTCCCTCGGACAGTTGGAGGGCCGGACTATATAAAAAAAACTATGAACAAATCCCTATGCACACTGCACATACCTTGTTTTAAAGTAAAAAACAAAATGGGAACGTACTATTTAGAGGGGGGAGAAGATCTGAAATTCATATATGTTTATGTTTTGTTTTTAATTTTCTTTTGTTAACATCTGATTGGTTATGCAAGGTTTTCTTGGCTTATGAAAAATGTATAAAGAAAGAAGGAACTTTGGCATAATGGTTAATAAGTTAGAAATATAATTGGTGTTGCACTTTTTGAAGGAACATTAAGGAGGGAATTTAATTAAAAGAAAATGAATGTAACTGGATGACAAAATTAGAAAAAAATCTTTTGCAACTTTTTTGATGATTGATATTAGTTACTAACAAAATACCGCATTTTATTCTTGGAAAATTAGATGGTATACTGTGTTGTTTGAATGTATGTTAAGAGAAAAATTTAAAAAAATTACTCACCCCCCCAAACAGTCCTTCCTTCCTCTGTCCCTCCATTCATTTCATTCTTCCTTCCTTCCTTCCTTCCTTCCTTCCTTCCTTCCTTCCTTCCTTGTTCCCTCCATTTCTCCTTCCTTCTTTCCTTCCTTCCTTCCCTCCTTCCCTCCCTCTCTTTCCCTTTTCTTTCTTTCTCTCTCTCTTTTCCCTGTGCTCTTATCACTCACTGGTGGGCCGGATAAATGGCCTCAGTGGGCCGCATGTGGCCCACGGGCCGTAGTTTGGGGACCGCTGCACTAGACCATGGGTCAGCAGTAATCCGCAGTTCTGAAGCCGCAGATGGCTCTTTCATCCCTCTGCTGTGGCTTCCTGTCATTCAGAAAATGCATCACACCTGCCAATATGTGACAACCCACTGGCACACGATTTATTGAGCTTTTCGATTCCCGATAGGCGAACCATGGATAAATCCAAGAAAATAAAAGTTTCAGAAGAAAACGGAAGGTTTATTTCAACTGCATATGCTTGTTCTGGGGCCACTCAAGAAATAGTCAGGCATGGGAAGAGTTTTTGTGGCTCCTGGTGTTTTCTTTTTTTGTGGGAAACGGGTTCAAATGGCTCTTTTGAGTGTTTAAGGTTGCCGACTCCTGCACTAGACCAAACTTGGCTCTCTACATGCTTGGAGTTTGGTTCACAAAAAAAAAGGCAGTCTCACACAGTTTTGGTTTTGCTGATCCATGTATCCAACAGTGTTAGTCAGGGGTCCCCAAACTTTTTACACAGGGGGCCGGTTCACTGTCCCTCAGACTGTTGGAGGGCCGGACTATAAAAAAAACCCTATGAACAAATCCCTATGCACACTGCACATACCTTATTTTAAAGTAAAAAACAAAATGGGAATGTACTATTTAGAGGGAGGGAAGAAGTCTGAAAT